>NC_056738.1:210945168-211175185 GCF_019279795.1 Protopterus annectens
CTGCTTCCCCTCCAGAGGATTTCTCTTTTGGTGAAACCTTGCATAGTCTTAGGGAGCATTTCCGCTGGGAAAGCCAGGATTTCTCTGACTGCAAAAAGAGGCTTTGGGAATTATTACTCCTGCCTCAACACAGGCCTTTAGCTGTCCCTCCTGGACATTGTAGATGATGACTTCTCGGAATCTAGTCTGGCCCCTGATACTTTACCTCTTGCTCCCAGAAAACCTGATAGGATCCGCAGTAGGATTTTTAAAAAGGAACTTGTGAGTGTCAGGTACCCTGTAATACCTGAGACCAGTACCCTGTAATACCTGAGACCATTTCACAGGGACCCAAAGGCATTAAGGCCACTACTGCCAAAAATCCTACCCCCTCTGATAGAGACTCCAGGGCACTGGATAGATGGTGTAAGAAAGTATACACTTCTACAACGTTAGCCATTAGGGCCTTAAACTGCCAGTTTCATATGTATCAGCAGCATATTATTGGATTACTTAAACAGAAAATTATGTTGATTCCTGACCGTGCTGAAAATAAAGAATTACAGAATTTAATGCGTTCTGCTGAACAAGTAGGAAAACATACTTTGCAATGTGGTTTTGATTCATTAGAGGCATCTTGCAGGGCTGCTGTCACTGGGTCTGTGCTTAGAAGGCATGCCTGGCTTAAGGAGCAATCTTTGCCAGATCATGTTAAAGCTAAATTACTGGATGCTCCCTTAAACCAAGACCGCCTGTTTGGCAACAAAGCAGAAGAAGTACTTAAAAAGCTAAATCTATACAAACTGTTAAAGATTTCCTGCCAGGCCTCTGTAAGCAAGTGATGGATGTCATTCTGGAGGCAAGGAGGTCCAGCAGGAGGGCCAGATTCTGCACTCACAGCTTCAAACCCTGAACCTTGCAGCCTGGCTAATTATCTGACCTCTCCATTACCATCCGTCAGTAAGCAAGTGATGGCTGTCATTCTGGAGGCAAGGAGGCCTAGTACTTGAAAATCATATGTTGAAAAATGGAAAAGATTCTGTTCCTGGAGCCAAACTCAGGGGATGAGCACATCAGTACCCAATTTACCCCATATTATTCAATACTTACCTGAGATGCCTCACAAGGGCCTTTCCTTTTCTTCCATCAAAATTCATGCCTCAGCCATTTCAGCACATTACAACACAGAACCACACCTCTTCTCTCATCCACTGCTGAAGCAATTCCTCAGAGGGGCCAAAAACTTAAGACCACCCAGGAGAGCCCCTACTCCAGCCTGGGACCTTAACTTTAAATTGGAAAAGCTCATTCTTCCTCACTTTGAGCCAGCTGCAAATGCAGAGTTGAAATTCCTTTCTTGGAAAACAGCCTTCCTTCTAGCCATCACTTCAGCAAGAAGAGTGTCTGCATTACAGGCCCTCATGGTAGTGGAGCCTTTCATCATCTTTCATGCGGACAGGGTGTCCCTCAGGACGAATCCCTCCTTTATGCCCAAGGTGGTATCCAGTATGGCTCTTAATCATTCCATTCATTTGCCAACCTTCTTTCCTAATCCACAGAACAAAGGGGAACAAATTCTACACTCCTTGGACGTGCACTGGACAGGACTAAGCCTCTCAGGAAATCTGAACAGCTGCTGGTGGCATTTGCTGCAGGGGCAGAGTGGAAGGCCATTTCAAAGCAAACCATTTCTAAGTGGATAGGCCATTGCATTAATTTCTGCTATAAGCACCATGGAAAACCTACCCCACAGGGGATAAGACCACATTCAGTCAGGGCTGCATCTACCTCTGCAGCCTTTCTCAGAGGTGTCCCTACCAGGGACGTCCTAGAAGCTGCTACCTGGAGTTCTGTACATGCCTTCACCAAGCATTACCACTTGCCAATTTTTTTTCTAAATCCAGAGCTGGCTTTGCCACTGCAGTCTTGCAGGGCCTTTTAGCTGGTCCAAATGCTATCTAATTGCCTCCTCCCATCCTTAGCTTTGGGACTCTACCCAAATGTGATGACTGCAGCAGTGAAACATGAAGAACATAGTACAGTTGTGTACACTTACCATAAATGTAGATGTTCAAGTGTATTCACTGTTGCAGTCCTGGTTACCCTCCCTCCAGCCCCCTGACGTCTATTGACTATACCTCTATTCTTGTTTACTATGCTTAAAGCTTTTTGGTGTATTTGCTTTTTTGTTGGAGGTGTAACCTTGTATATAATTGCTTCCCATTATGGGGGCACCTGACGTCTGGGTCAAGAAAGACTGATGTAATGGCGTTGGCTGCATGCTTTATACCCCTGACTCCCTGATGTCATGGAAGATGAGACAGCAAATGACACTGGACCCAAGACTTTGAAAATCAGGCTGACTGAGGGCTACCTGTAAGCAGATAAACCAAATGTGATGACTGCAACAGTGAATACACTGGAACATCTACATTTATGGTAAGTGTACACAACTGTACTTTTCTAAATGGGATTGTAGAGGGAGACCCTACTTTGCAGAATGAGTAGTTGATGACTGGCTCTTTGGCCCAGTTAGTAAGTAGACAATTGAGGTTACCATTGACTTATTCCAGTAATGTTAATGTTCTTTGTGATATTATAAAGAGGAATTGGAACATTCTGAGAACATCGGATGATTTGAGAGGGGTTATTACTGAGGTACCACAGTTTTCATTTAGAAATAATCCTTCTCTGAAAAGGTAGTTATGTTACAGGAAGCAAACTGAGGGTTATGTACCTGTTTCACAGTGTCAGGATATATGACAGTGCATTTTCTGCATGGATATGTAATTATATTTATTCAGGGACTACTTTTGTTCAGCCCACACTAAGTTTTTCCATAGAGTGTACATTTTATGCAGATTGCACTTTGAAGAATTTAGTATATTATTCATGTTGTATGGCATGCAATGTGTTTTATATAGGAAAGATGAACCACTCCTTTAAGGGTCGGATACTTGAACATATGCATGATGTGAGAAATGTTAAGACTACCAAGGCATTGGCTCGGCATATTAAAGCAGAAGGAACTCATCATAAATTTAAGGTTTTTGTACTTGAGGTCATTGATAAAATTATAAGAGGTGGGGACATTAAGAACAAGACGGTGTTAAGAGAACAATACTGAATTTGATCTTACCTGCAGATAAATTGCCAGGTATTAATGAGTCTCTCTTTAAAACCGGCTTCGAGAGCATGCACACTTCTCCATTGATGTATTTAATAGAGTGCTTTTATTCTGTTAAGTATCAATGGATTTTTTAGATTTTTTTTTTGGATATTTTTATGTTCTTGAGGTGTCTTCTATTTAATGATTGTTATTTTATTGATTATTTGCAATAGATAAGAAGTTAGGGGTTGGGTTTTATGACTGTAGAGATGAAGTGGTTATTTAACTCTTGATTGGCTCTTTGGATGATTTGATTGGTATGTAGATGTTTTAAATAAGTAGACTGATTAGTTCATTTCAGTCTGATGAGGCGGTCAGTGAATCGTGAAAGTGCTTACTTTTTTATTTTATTTGAGTTTATATACTTATACAAGTGATTGTACAGGGCTTTAGCCTAAGCTTTGGTGTAGATGTCCTTGTATTCTCATGTTGTAGTGTTCCAAACTCTTGGGTTTTCCTCTCTTGCTACATGAATGTTTGGCTAGCATGCAAAAGGTTCTAGTCACTGCTAGGTACGTAGGACATCTGACATTGGCCTAGGCAGTGTGGGCCATAAAAGTGATGTCTGCACGTACCTTTCTTCAGAATTTCTCTGCCTCCAGTCAAATGTCAACATTCCTGCCATCTTCACTTCAGATCTTCATTTTTCAAAGATAAGGACCCCATTGGGACCATTTTTGATTCCTTTGTCACTGCATGCCTATTAGAGTTGCATGTGATCCAGGAAGGGAAAGTGCAAATGCGGTCATCAGAACCCCCATAAGGATGCCCACAGACTTTGCCTTTTCTGTCTAAGGCCTATGGATGACCATCTGTCTTGCTTGATCTCTCAGGCCTTCATGCCTTAAACCCTAAGCAGCCACCTGCAAGCCTTGAATATATATCTTAGCTTTAGGGATGGAAGGGCTGCCCTGTCAGCCCATGGAACCACCTGAAAAGAAGGCCAAGGGTTCCAGGCCCAAAGTTGCTACTGCTGCCTCTCCTCCATCCAACATCCCTCCTGTGGCTGACGTTCACTAGAAGGAACACACTATCTGCTGAAGCAAGTATAGTGGGTACCCCTTGGGTTGCTGCAGAACCTAGAGCAGAAGGCATGTCTGGAGAGGGTTTGCAGATGTCACCTGGCGACGTTGAGGGGGAACCACAGGTTCCTATTGCTCCCCAGACAGGCCTTTCCTCTGCTTCACAGTCTACTGAATCAAGGCCTTCTTCAGACACAAGGCCTTCCTCAGGACCTACGCTTCTTTGGTCTTGGCTTTCTTTTTCAATGAAGGCCTAACATCTCTCTCCCCCTCTCCTGAAAGCCAATCAGATTAAATAGGCTCTATGAAAAGTCCTGCCAATGGCTTTATGGCTCTGAGGCCTGCCATGAGATCCACAGGCCGGCCCTCATCCTATCAGTCCCAGGCCTCAGGCTGAGGATGTCATCCTCCTGAAGCTGAGGATTCCTCAGACTCCTCTTTTGAGGACTCCAACTCTTATGTCTGCCAGATGCCTTCTCCTCTTGGATATGCTTCTTCAGAGGATGAATCTGTAGAGGCTGATTGTGCAACAGAGAACCTCACCTTTGGGGAGACAATTTCCAAAATGAGAGAATTTTTTTAAGTGAGATTTCTCTGAGATGTCTGAGGTACAAAAAAGATATTATGAGCTCCTGCAGATGGAAACCCGTGCTCCTCCTGCAATCCCCCCAGTATTACCAGCATTCTTGGATGTTTTCAATGCTGCCTCACTTAACCCTGATTCTTAGCCACCTGCTCCCAGGAGGCTTGACAGGTTCTACAAGGTCCCTGAAGGAGCAAACGTTCTGATCAAATGCCCTGTAGCTGATCCTGCCACTGTCTCAGTCTCCGCAGACAAGCCATTCAAATTATTGCCATCTACTTCAGCCCTCCCCACTGACAAGGGCAGTAAGGCCATGGAGCACCTTGGTAAGAATGTTTACACTTCCTCTAACCTGGCCTTCAGGGCAGTAAATTACCAGACACACATGTCCAAGTATGCCTTGGCACTTTTGACCCAGATCACCAAACTCTTAGCTGACCTTCTAGACTCACCATCCAGGGCCCAAATTTCCAACCTCATTAATCTCTCATCATAAGTCACTAGGCACTCTGTTCATTGCAGCTATGCTGCTGCAGAAACCTCTGCAAGATCAGCTGCCTCAGCTTCAGTCCTAAGACAATATTCTTGGTTAAGGCTTCAGCCCTTACCTAATGACATTAGGGCAAAATTAATGGATGCATCCCCGGATAACTCTGCCCTTTTTGGATCTAAACTGGCTGAACTATTTAAGGCCCTTTAGCAGAAAGGGAAGGAGCTGCAAGACATGAAACATCTCTTCATCTCCCCTATCCCCAAATTTCACAGGAAATATCCCTCAAAGACACAGTTCATTAGGAAACACTCTTCTGCCTCTAGCATGGGAAGCTGGAGCAAAGGTGCAAGGAAACAGCAGATCCCTTCTAAGTCTGCTCAAACCCCTGCCCAGAAAACTACCTTTCAGGATAGGGTAGGTAGCCCGTGACTACTTGCCTTCACTGTCTCCACCCCCCCCCCAGACTCCATTCCCCTATCCCTAAGGCTCTCTCAATGTCTGCCCCTTTGGCAATTCACTACCTCAAGACAGGTGGTCGCTCTTACAGAAAAGGGCTATGTTATGTCCTGGGTCATTCACCCTACTTCCTGAGGGATTCCTCAGCCACCCAAACACCAACTCCACCTTTTCGGACCAATCATAGACTGCCTTTTTTCTCAGAGAACAATACAACTGGTCCCTCTGGCAGAAAAATGAAAGGGGTTCTATTCAGGACTTTTCCTGGTGCCCAGGAAGGATGGACCATGGAGACCTATCCTGGATTTCTCTCACCTCAACCTGTTCTTACAGTTCCTCACCTTTCGCATGCTTACTCTTCAAACCCTTCTTCCTTTGCTAATAACTCATGGATTTCTAGCCACCTTGGACATAAAGGACAACTACCACCGTTTTGCACGAGGCTACCCAGTCCCTTAGCAAGGGCAGCAGATGCCTTCTCCATCTCATGGAAGGGAATGTTTCTGTTTGCATTCCCCCATTCCTGTTACTTCAAAAAGTCCTGCTGAAGATCCAACAGGACAAACCAAGTATCTTGGTGACTCCCTTTTGGCCAAGACAGCACTGGTTCCCCCTCCTTCTGCTTTTAGCCAGGGGAAATCACCACAAGTTACCTCACAGAGTGGACAATCTCACACAGGAAAAGGGATCCCTGATCCACCCCCACCTGGAATCTCTGACTCTAACCCTGAGGGTGATAGTGTAAAGGTGCCTAGAAGGGATCAGAATTCTGAGGACGTGCTAGCAGTCCTGCAGGAGGCCAGGAAACCTAATACTAGGAGATCTTATTTGTCTGAATGGAAGAGGTTCTCCATGTGGTGTCTAGATAGCTAGACCCATTGCAAAGCGAGGTCCCCTTACTGCTGTCCTATCTGTGTGAACTCGTGCAAGCAGGGTTAGCATATTCCTCTGTTAAGGCACACCTTGCTGCTATTTCAGCCTGTCTCTTGATCCTATTCTAGCCTCCCGTCTCCCTTTAAAGTTATCCATTAAGGGAGTACTACACCTCAGAAACCCCAAGAGGCAGGTCCCTCCTCCATGGGATTTCAGTTACATTCTAGAGAAACTCATCGTTGCCCCCTTTGAACCAGCTTCCAAGGCTTCACTGAAACATTGTACCTGGAAAACTGTACTCCTTGTGGCACTGACATCAGCCAGAAGAGTGTCAGAACTCCAGGCCCTCATAGCAACACCTCCCTTCCTCATCTTCCACAAGGATAGAGTAACCCTGAGGAACAACCCCTCCTTTATGCCCAAGGTGGTCAATGAGCTATCCTTAAATCAGGGTATTTACCTGCCCACCTTTTTCCCTCATCCCCAAAATGACAGTGAGAGAGTTTTACATTCCCTTGATGTTCACAGACAACTTAGATTTTACCTTGGCAAGACTAAGGCCATAAGAAAGTCTCTATTTGTCTCTTTCCACCCCACAGCCTTGGGACAGGTGGTGACAAAGCAAACCATTTCTGTTTGGATCTCCAAAGCTATATCATTTTACTACGCATTCCATGGGAAACAGCTCATATCCAAAATTTTGAGGCCTACTCCACTAGAGCCATGGCTTCATCTGGGCCCTTTTTCAAAGGGATTGGATACTGCTTCCATCATAGAGGCAGTTACTTGGTCATCTGTCCATATCTTCACTAAACACTACAGGTTGGATCATGTCTCCAGATCCAAAGCGGGCTTTGCAAGAGCAGCCCTGCATGGCTTTGTGGAGAGTAGCTCCATACCACCATCCTCTTCTTCCCTGTCAGCTTTGGCACTCACCCAAGAGTTTGGAATACTGCAACATGAGAATAGAAGGACATAGAATAGTTGTGTAAAATCTTACCACAAACGTAGACGTCCCTCTCTTCCATGTTGCAGTATTCATTCCCTCTGACCTTACATCCTTCTTCCCATCTGAACTATCCTTTCCTGGGTGGCATAGGGCCTATGCAGCTTCCTGGGACTGAAGTCTGACTGGGGTGTTTAGTTCTGAGGAAAGGTATGTGCAGACAGATTCACTATGTAATTTCAAACTACTGAAATCCCGAGTTTCAGTATTTCGAAATTACATAGCCGAGCACACTAAACACTACAACTGCGAAATTCAAAATCCCGATGGTGCACTACAGATACAGCAGACACAAACACACAACTTTCCCCCAACTCAAATATAATATCCTACACTACAGATAAGCAGGGGGACAAGCTCCCCCCTGCACCACCCATGTGGGGGCTGTGCCCCCAACACCCCCCCACTTATATATATACTAACTCTGAGATTGCACAATCAGACACACACAGGTAACTCACTCCCTCACATTGTACACACCCTCGCACACACACATCACAGTCAAAACACAAACTGACATACATTAGTCCAGTCTTCAGAGTTTGCTGATCCCTGGGATTTGTCTTGGTTCCTGTGCTATTCCATATCCTTATTTGGATAAAAGGAAGCGTCTTTGTTCACCAGTGGGAGTGGGGAGCACTGAGCAGCCTATTTGTTCCTAGAGGAGTGGTTCCAGCCAGAAACTTGTAGTCTATTGGCCATTTTGGGTCAATTCCTAGCTCTTTTCAGCCCCCTGTAATAAAGCCGCTTTAGCTTTTTAACTTATTCAACTCAGCACCACTCCTTGTGGTGTCCTGCAGAGTTCTACAAGCAGCAGAGAGCAAAAGAGTGACTTTTTCCTGATTTAAGTATTTTTTCTGGCTTTTTGATTATTTACTGCTTAGCGACTGCATTTTCGCCTGTTTATACAGCTCTGCATTCTATTTAAACTGTTTTTGTGTTGATTAACTGTTTTGCACCTTTAAAAAAGTTATTTGTTGCTTAATTTTACCTGTAGGCTAACACACTCAAGTGTGCTAGCCATTTAAAAGCATTTACTGTCTGTTTTTCCTCTGTTTCCTGCAAAAAAAAAAAAAATAAATATCTTGTTTTCCTGCCTTACTGAACTAGAATAGTCCAGTCTTCAGAGTTTGCTGATCTCTGGGCTTTGGCTTGGTTCCTGTGCTATTCCGTATCCTTATTTGGATAAAGGGAAGCTTCTTTGTTCACCAGTGGGAGTGGGGAGCACTGAGCAGCCTATTTGTCCCTAGAGCAGTGGTTCCAGCCAGAAACTTGTAGTCTTTTGGCCATTTTGGGTCAATTCCTAGCTCTTTTCAACCCCACTGCTATAAAGCCCGCTTTAGCGTGATTTAGCGCGGAGTTGCCCATAGAGCACCGTCGGGCAGCACCGGTTAAACTATTTCTGGCTCCGTAAAGTCTGCTCTTCAATTTTTCCCTTAGAACTTCTCTACTTGCAATCTAAACAGTCTATTCTCTATCTCAAAAGCTCAGCACTTGCTCATAAAGCATTTTTATATAGGTAAAGTACTTATATACTAAACAAAGTACTACATTAGCCTAGAATCCCCTTGAGTACCCATTTCCCTATAGGTCCCTTCTGACTCAGTTACACAACAAACTTTTTCTAGCATGTCGAAGGGTCAGTTGCTAGCGTCCTCTCCTGTTCAGCTGGTGAATCTGGGCATCTTGAGGCAATGTTACAATTGCCTCATGTACACAGACAACCCACTCCTTCTCCCACAAAACACAAATACATGTGAGAGATGCAACTATATAGCCAAACTGGAGGCTGAGCTCTCTTAACTCAGGACTGGCAAGACCAGACAGGAGGAGAAGGAAACCACGCACACCACAAACCCAGTTTCACATAGAACTATCACAACTGCAAAACAAACACATAAACACACAAAGACATACTCGGAGGCACTGATCAAAAATCTACCAAAACTACCAAGGCCTCCAAAGCAGACACCCAAGCAACTGCCACCTCAAGGCATAAGACATGCAACACATAGCTTTCAAAGTCAGTGTGCTAAACAGTCACAGCCCTTAAGGCCAAACACAATGCCAGACACACTTGTTATAGGTGACTCCATAGTCAGACACACTGACGTCCCACTCACCAGACTGAACAAGGAAAAGATCACAGTAAGCTGCCTGTCGGGCGCTAGAATCCGCCACATAACACAAGCACTCAGGTCACTCCACAGCAAGTACAAGTATGACTCAGTCATTGTCCATGCCGGTGTGAGCGACCTGAGGCATACCTCCCTGGACTACATGAAAAGAGACATAGAGGAGCTCTCAGATTATGTCGCCCAGAGCGGTATGACGCTGACCCTGAGCAGTATCCTACCCTCACCAAGAATGATGCCACAATACAGAGACAAAATGATCAGCTTTAATAATTGGCTTAATTACTGGTGTCATTCTAAGGGATCAATGTCTGTCTGCCTGGGATGACATGCTTGACAAGCCATGCTGCTTTGCAAGGGATGGCTTGCACCTGTCACCCTGGGCTTCGGATATTGGCAAAGGCTCTTGCCACCCCCATAGTGCCTTTTTTAGGCAAGGCTCAAATGATAAACCTACCTCCCTAGAAAACAAAAATGGAAAAAAAACTAAGGGTAATACTGCTCAATGCCAGAAGTATAAACCTCAAGATGCACGCCCTCGAAGCCCTCCTCAGTATGGAGAACATCAATGTCTGTGCTGTGACTGAAACCTAGTTCAAGGCTCCTGAGAGCACCCCAGCACTATCAGGTTATACCTCATATCATGCGTTCCGGCCCCAAAATCCGGACCGAACCACAAAAGGAGGGGGAGTATCCATATTTATAAAGGATACCCACACCTCCAGGTTAGTGGCAACGCACGAAGCATCGGAGACCATCCAGGTGCAATTAACCATAGGTAAAACTGCCCTACAGTTTGTAGCATGCTACAGACCACCCTCTCAAACTCAGGAAACCCACACAGCCTTCCTGAAGACACTGGAGAGTATGAATGTCTCTCCAAACACCATCATATTGGGTGACTTCAACTACCCAAACATAGACTGGGAACATTACTCAAGCCCCAACACCCTAGCCCAAAGGTTCCTGGAGTTCATAAACTCAAATGCTATGGAACAACTAGTCACCATTCCCACAAGAGGAGAACATATACTAGACCTGATCATCACAAACATGGGGACAAAATGCTCCACACGGAAGTATATCCCTCATTGGTGAGATCAGATCATAAATTAATCTCACTGGAGATCCACATCCGCCCCACCCCAGCAAAAGACCACAGTGAAGAACTTCTCAAAAGCAAACTTCACACTTCTTAAGACTGGGCGGTATCCGTCAAGGCCCCGAGCCAGTGGAAACCACAACCCACGCTGCTGAAACCCTTACAAATGCCTTCTCTGAGCACCTCCAGGAATGTATGGATCAAGCAATCCCTAATAAAATCAAGACCCTTTCCACCAAAGGCAGGCGCCCGGTCTGGTGGACCCCAGCCATAAACAAACTCTACAACAAGAGGAGAAAGCTACTACATGACAGAGCAAAATCCCTAAAGGGAAGGCATCTCTGATCAATACTAGCAAAAAACTACGATCACTCATAAAATCATCCAAGGCCAACTTTGAGAGAAAAATCGCTAAAGACACAAAAGACAATCATAAGGCCTTCTTTAGCTATGTTAGAAACCTGGGTGGAAACTCCCAGATATGCTCAGAATTAGTCCAAAATGATACAAAAATCACTGAACCCACAGACATTGCCAACATACTGGCAGACAGGTTCAGTGCAAATTTCTCCCCTCCCTCCTCCCCAAAAGGAGAAATATCTATAACACCAGAGTCTAGCCTCCCAAACATCTCAGATGCCCAGGTGAGAGCTGCTCTCTCTAAAGCAAAAAACACAACATCAATGGGACAGGACGGTGTCCCCGGCTGTGTGCTACACGAACTCAATGAGGAACTAAACCCACACATAAGGCTGCTGTTTAATCTTAGCCTTACTACAGGATACGTACCCAAAGAATGGCGTACGGCAACTGTGGTCCCACTCCACAAAGGCGGTGCTTCTACCAACCCTGGAAATTACCGCCCCATAAGCTTGACGAGCCTTGTCTGCAAAGCTATGGAGAGGATCATAATGGAACTCATAAATAAAGACATTGGGGACCTACAGACACTGGATCCTACCCAATTTGGCTTTGTCAAGGGCAGATCCTGCCTCTTGAACTTGGTCGACTTTTTCGAAACAGTCACTAAGGCCATTGATGAGGGTAAGGCAGTTCACACAGCCTACCTTGACCTACCAAAAGCGTTCAACACAATACCCCACTCGGGCGTCATAGAAAAGCTCACCGGCTTAGATGTAAACCCATATGTCACAAGATGGGTTGCAAACTGGCTCAAGGACAGAACCCACAGGGTTAGAGTTGCTGGTGCCATGTCAGACTCTAAGCCGGTCACGAGCGGTGTCCCACAGGGCTCAGTCCTGGGCCCCCTCTTGTTCAGCATTTATTTTTCTGAAGTGCAAGCAAACATAAGGGGATTGTGGCTGACAAAATTTGCAGATGACTGCAAACTGGGCACCATAATTGACACTCCATCAGACACAGACATCCTCCAGAGAGGTCTCATAGAAATGGATAACTGGTGCCAGAGCCATGGCCTTAAGCTAAATGCCAAAAATGTATAGTCATACCCTTTGGGAAAAACAAGGTAACCCCTAATTACCACATAGGTGGTAATCCATTAAACACGGAAGAAGTTATCAGGGACCTGGGGACCCAAGTTGACAGTAACCTCTCTTTTGACACTCACATTGCCAAAGTGGTTAGGAAGACCTTCTACATTGCCCACCTGATCATGAAGGGATTCACATCCAGATCAGGAGAGGTCATTGTACCCCTGTACTCTTCACTTATCAGACCAATGATTGAGTACAATGCCCATTCGGAATGTACCTTACCCGACACCTGCAGCAGTTGGAAAGACCCCAAATGTTCTTCACCAAAAGGATAAAGGGGCTCAAACATATGTCATACGCTGCCTGACTGAAGAAACTCCAGCTCTATTCAGTCGCATACTGTCTGCTCAGAGGTGATCTGTGCCTGACATACAAGGCCATGTCCAACCCGGAATTAATGGACATGCTCCACCTCAAAAAATCCAAATCTACCAGAGCCACGAAAGCAAGAGACTTAAACCTCAACACGGATATAAATAGGACGTGCTGGAGGGACAGATTCATCACCCAGAGACTCCCTACACTATGGAACAGAATCCCAGTCCATGTGAGGCAGAGCCCCTCACTGACTCTGTTCAAGAGAAATCTTGACGAGTGGATGGGAGATCGTAGGTTTACCCCGGGAATCATCTCTGTGTCACTGCTGGACAGAGGCACAGCAAACTAATGGGTATAGTATTCTCATCCTAAGGGGTGGTGAAAGCCACACACACTCTGGCTAGGCTTATAAATGCCCTAGGGCAGATAGCCTAGTATGAACCTATGAACCTATTAACCTATGAACTAATGTCCCTAACCAACACATGCACATACATACATACATAGCCAAACTCACATCTTACCATTCACACACCACAACACCAGAAGCGCTAATTCAAAATCTCCATACTTCGGGATTTTGAATTTCGCCCTTCTGGTTTATCAATATTTCAAGACTTCGCTATTTTAATTTCAAAATACTGAAATTTGTGATTTCAGTATTTCAAAATTAAATAGGGAACCCGTGCAAACATTACTTTTATGGCTCATATTCCCTAGGCCAACATCAAACGTCCTACATACCTAGCAGTGACTACAAGCTTTTGTATACCGGCTGGACATTTGGGTAGCAAGAGAGGAAAACCCAAGATTATGGAATACTGCAACATCAAAGAGGCGGATATCTATGGTTATCGTAAGATTTTACACAACTGTTCTTTACCACTTCCAGCTGGAAGTGGGGCTTAGAATGCATTTATACCTTCCCCTAGGAGGGTATAGTTTTCCTTGGTGAAATTTTTTAGTGTGACTTCACCTTTTGTGAGTTCTGTTGTTTAGCTAACTATGTCTCTTGTTAAAATTGTAGAGTAATGCCCATTTGAACATACTCTTTAAATACATGTAAACTGAATTTTTTGAAAACGGTTTCCAGTATAAAGATGTTTGTGTGGTACCATCCAACAGTTCAGTAATTCTAACATCAGAGGTGCCAGAAGTAAAATAATTCTAACATCAGAGGTGCTGGAAGGAAAATGCTCAACCTTAAATATAAAAGTAATAAGAAATGTTGCATTCAGATAAGTAAGAAAACCCATAAAACTGTTCCTAGGGCCAATACTAGATTAGCCAACAGTCAGTTGCAGTCATCACATTTGGGTTATCTGCTAGCAGTAGCTCTCAGTCAGCCTGATTATCAAAGTTATGGGTCCTGCGTTGCCATCTCATCTTCCATGATGTCAGGTAGTCAGGGGTATAAAGCATGCAGCCGATGCCATTACATCAGTCTTTCTTGCTGTGCAATACCTGAAGCAGAAGCAGTTCGCAAGTGCCGGTCGGCCGACTCCTGAAATTTTCATTTTCAAGTTTCAGAACCAAAGTCTTCAACTAAAGCTAAGTACTCCATTGGGGAAACTTTTTCTTGCTTTAAACCAATGTCAGTTGTTGTTGGTCTTTTGGCTTTTCCCGGTTAGGGTTCGCCACAGCGGAACTCCGGTCCGCTAATGATTGGCAGTAAATTTTCACGAACCCCGTGGTGCCAGCTCGATGTTCAACCTTCAATGAAGGCACACCCATTTACGCATGTTTTTTGAACGCCCACCCAACTGCGGGGAGGACATGCCGACTCCACAGAGAAGGCACTCCCCGCACTCCAGCTGAGAATCGAACGGGAGAACCTCTTGCTGTGAGGCAACAATGAACCGATGTCAGTAAAAGTCAATAATTGTATTTCTTGTGGAAAGCAAATACCTCTTAAAGATTTCCATTCATACTGTATTCCTTGCCTAGGCCCTGACCATGACGTACCTCGCTGTCAGTTTTGTGCCTTATTTAAACAAAGAACTATTTGTCGTCGGTATATTTACGCTTCTAAATATTTAGATACTCTGTTCAGTTATCCAGATATGTCTTTGGTAAGCCATCCAACTACCGACATTCTGAAAAAAATGCAAAGATAAAGACAGAGACAGGCCGCTTAGGTCCAAAGCTGCCAATAATGCTTCTCCTAAGCTAGTCGCCAGTTTGCCAATACTCAGTGAGGCGCTTTTGTAGCCCCTGATACCT
The DNA here is from genome assembly GCF_019279795.1 of Protopterus annectens. Classification (NCBI taxonomy): domain Eukaryota; kingdom Metazoa; phylum Chordata; order Ceratodontiformes; family Protopteridae; genus Protopterus; species Protopterus annectens. The sequence continues at coordinate 210,960,042 of NC_056738.1, forward strand.
GCTACTTTAGATTCGCAGGCCTCTACTGAGACCCATTTGGAGTCCGGTATGCCGTGAGATGCTTCATCTGTGGAACCTGCGGATGTCTCTACCTTGGATGGGCCCGGAGCCGCTGTTCAGGCACCGGCTTCTGAGGGTGTATTCAGGCCTACTGACTTGTATATTAAACCAACGCCATCTTCTTCTTCTTCAAGGCCTAAAACTCGAACCATGCCTAGAAAACTGATGCCCAGACGTCATGGTCAGTCCTCTATGCCTAAAAGACAAATGATAAGAATGGCTGAAGACCTTATTATTTTAATCAGGGGAAGCCAAAATGATAAGAATGGCTTAAGACCTTATTACTTTAATCAGGGGAAGCCAACTTTCCCCCTCTAAGAGACCTAGGACTGAATTTGCTTATGATACTTCTGATCAGGATTCTAAAATTTCTGTTTCCTCTGATGACCAGGATTTGCCCTTATCTGCCTATGAGGATTCTGATGCAGAGGACTCTATTCCCTCTGCTTCCCCTCCAGAGGATTTCTCTTTTGGTGAAACCTTGCATATTCTTAGGCAGCATTTTCACTGGGAAAGCCAGGATTACTCTGATTCTAAAAAGAGGCTTAGGGATTTCTTACTCCTGCCCCAGCACAGGCCTTTAGCTAACCCCCCTGTACTAGACATTGTTGATGATGCCTTTTTGGAATCTAGCTTGGCCCCTGACTCTTTAATATCTATCAGGTTTTCTGGGAGCAGGAGGTACAGGGTTCCTGACTCTCACAAGTTTCTTTTTAAAAATCATACTGCGGATCCTGAGACTATTTCACAGGGAGCCAAGGGCATTAAGGCTACTTCTGCCAAAAATCCTACCCCCTCTGATAGAGATTCCAGGGCACTCGATAGATGGGGTAAGAAGGTGTACATTTCTGCAACCTTGGCTATTAGGGCCTTAAATTGCCAGTTTCATATTTTACAGTATCAACAGCATATTATTGGATTGCTTAAACAGAAAATGATGTTTAATCCTGACTGTGCTGAAAATAAGGATTTGCAGGATTTAATGCATTCTGCTGAACAAGTTGGAAAACATACTTTGCAATGTGGTTTTGATTCACTAGAGGCATCTTGCAGGGCTGCTTTCATTGGGTCTGTACTTAGAACGCATGCTTGGCTTAAGGAGCAATCTTTGCCAGATCATGTTAAAGCTAAATTGCTGGATGCTCCCTTAAATCAGGAATGTCTGTTTGGCAACAAAGCAGAAGAAGTACTTAAAAAGATGGAGGAAAAAGCTAAATCTATGCAAACTGTTAAAGATTTCCTACAAGTACAGCCTCCAAGATTTAGTAGGCATTGGCCCTCTAAGAATTGGTCCTTTCCTGCCTCTTCCAGGCAGGGTTGCCAGATTTGCAGACCCCCAGGAAAGGTCTCTCACGACAAGTGAAGACCAAAAAAAGGTCTTTAATGCGGAACACAGTTCCACATTAAAGAACTGAGCTCACTCAGTAACTCTGCACTAAACACGGAGCTTCTCGTGTTTAGTGCATTGCAGTTTCGCATTAAACACGAGAAGCTCCGTGTTTAGCGATTTTTGATTGGCCTGTATACGGCATATGGGCCAATCAAAAATCGCTTCTGGAGCTTCGTGTTATCGAACACTAAACTCCGTGTTTAATTTTTGATTGGCCCGTATACCAGGTATACGGGACAATCAAAAAACAAACAGCGGAGGCTGGCGGGATTTAAACCCGGCAGGGCGGGACTCGGGATCAGGCTGCTGATCTCGGGACAGTCCCGCCCAAATAGGGACGTCTGGCAACCCTGCTTCCAGGCCTTCTCAGTCCAAACCCAGAAACAGCAGAACACCCAGGCTTCAGTCCCAGAATACGCACAGGACTAAGCAGTGGGAGACTCCCACTTCCAAATCAGGGAGTAGTAACACCCCCCCCCCATGGTAAACTGTCTCAATGACTTAACTTTGAAACTCCTAAGCCTTTCTCAACTGAATGCTCCTTTAGGGGGAAAAATGGCTGTGCAGGCAAAAAACTGAGAAATCATTACCCAGGACAAATGGGTTTTAAATATAGTTTCCCAAGGATACAGATTTCACTTCCACATGTTACCAACCCCAAACAGTTGGCCAGACCTACCCCCAAATCAGTGGGCAGAGGTTCAAAAGCAAGTACTTTCTCTCTTAAGCATAAGGGCTATTCAAACTGTACCAAAAGAGGAAAAGGGACAAGGTTTCTACTCAAGACTTTTCCTGGTACCCAGAAAAGACAACTCACGGAGTCCTATTCAGGATCTCTCTATCCTAAACACCTTTTTGTTGATCCCAAAATTCAAGATGCTAACCCTTCACCAGTTGCTTCCTATGCTAGGCAAGGTTGCCTGGTTGGCAACACTGGATCTAAAGAAAGCCTACCTGCACATCCCAATTAGGAAATCTTGCAGAAGATGCCTACGCTTCAAAGCAGGCTATATGCATTATCAGTTCTCTGCACTGAGCCAAAGTGCCTAGCTCCAGTCACTGATTTTTGCAGGCAAAGAAATATTCAAATTTACCCATACCTGAACGATTGTCTAATTCAGGCAGAAAGCCAGGGCATACTTTTGAATCATCTGGCATTTGTACAAAAGGTGCTAACTTGTCTGGGGTACACCATAAATGAAAAGAAATCACATCTTGTTCCCCGTCAGCAAATTATATTCCTGGGAGCAAGCTTGAACACAACTTCCCAGATGGCTTTCCTCACGCCAGAGAAACAAATTCAGTTGACAACTTGCTTTAAACTAATGGCCACAAAAACCCTGCTGTCTGCAAGGCAAATAATGCAAGTCTTGGGGTTCATGGCCTCCTGCATTCTCCTAATTCCATATGCAAGACTGCATATGAGTAAACTACAATGGTATCTAAAAAGCCTATGGTGTCAGCATTCTCAGGATCTAGAAGCAATGATTCCCATCATACCTTGCCTACAGTTAAGTTCCTTTGGTGGGCAGAGGCCTGCCACCAAAACAAGGGACTACCATTCACTCTACCCTCTACCGCCCAAACCCTAACAACAGATGCATCAGACTATGCATGGGGGGCTCACTTGGCAGGGAAGTGCATTCAGGGCAAATGGAAACCAAGTCAAATGCACCTGCATATCAATCAAAAAGAAATGTTAGCTGTACAGAATGCACTGACAGCCTTCAAGGACCACATTCTTCCAGGACAAATAATGGTAAAGACGGACAACACCACTGTTATGTGGTACATAAACAAGCGGGTGGGGGGTACACATTCATACCCCTCTGCAAACTAGCCATGGCTCTGTGGAACACAGCCTTGGGCTACCATGTGCACCTACAGGCTCAATTCCTGCCAGAAAAGATAAATACTCTGGCAGACGACCTAAGCAGAAATCTCTTGGACCCACACAAGTGGAAGTTAGAACCAAAGATATTCAACATGTTGACAAACAAATGGGGGAGCCCAGAGATAGACCTGTTTGCCTCCCCTCAGAACTACCAATTGGACAAATTCTGCACAAGGACTCTTCACAAACAAGCTTGGAAAGCTTGGAAAGTGGAAGCCCTGTCCCTCACCTGGGAAACAAGCTTGGAAAGCTTGGAAAGTGGAAGCCCTGTCCCTCACCTGGGAAAAAACTATCAGTTTATGCCTTTCCTCTTCAAAGTGCTACTAAAGATCAAACAGGACAAACCAAGGACAATACTGATTGCGCCAGACTGGCCATGCCAACACTGGTACCCCCTCTTGCGCAGTGAATCACTACTGGCACCAGACCCCTGCCCTGATGTCCCAGCAGGAGGGCCAGATTCTGCACCCACAGCTTCAAACCCTGAACCTTGCAGCCTGGCTAATTATCTGACCTCTCCATTACCATCCGTCAGTAAGCAAGTGATGGCTGTCATTCTGGAGGCAAGGAGGCCTAGTACTTGAAAATCATATGTTGAAAAATGGAAAAGATTCTGTTCCTGGAGCCAAACTCAGGGGATGAGCACATCAGTACCCAATTTACCCCATATTATTCAATACTTACCTGAGATGCCTCACAAGGGCCTTTCCTTTTCTTCCATCAAAATTCATGCCTCAGCCATTTCAGCACATTACAACACAGAACCACACCTCTGCTCTCATCCACTGCTAAAGCAATTCCTCAGAGGGGCCAAAAACCGAAGACCACCCAGGAGAGCCCCTACTTCAGCCTGGGACCTTAACTTTGTATTGGAAAAGCTCACTCTTTCTCCCTTTGAGCCAGCTGCAAATGCAGAGTTGAAATTCCTTTCTTGGAAATCAGCCTTCCTTCTAGGCATCACTACAGCAAGAAGGGTGTCTGAATTACAGACCCTAATGGCAGTGGAGCCTTTCATCATCTTTCATGCAGACAGGGTGTCCCTCAGGATCAATCCCTCATTTATTCCCAAGGTGGTATCCACTGTGGCCCTTAATCAGTCCATTCATTTGCCAACCTTCTTTTCTAATCCACAGAACAAAGGGGAACAAATAATGCACTCCTTTGACGTGCACAGACAATTTAAGATTTTACTTGGACAGGACTAAGCCTCTCAGGAAATCTGAACAGCTGCTGGTGGCATTTGCTGCAGGGGCAGAGGGGAAGGCCATTTAAAAGCAAACCATTTCTAAGTGGATAGGCTATTGCATTCATTTCTGCTATAAGCACCATGGAAAACCTACCTCACAGGGGATAAGACCACATTCAACCAGGGCTGCATTTACCTCTACAGCCTTTCTCAGAGGTGTCCCTACCAGGGACATCCTAGATGCTGCTACCTGGAGTTCTGTACATACCTTCACCAAGCATTACCATTTGCCAATTTTTTCTAAATCCAGAGCTGGCTTTGCCACTGCAGTCTTGCAGTGCCTTTTAGCTGGTCCAAATGCTATCTAAATTGCCTCCTCCCATCCTCAGCTCTGGGAATCACCCAAATGTGATAACTGCAACAGTGAAATATGAAGAACATAGTACAGTTGTGTACACTTACCATAAATGTATATGTTTGAGTGTATTCACTGTTGCAGTCCTGGATGTTTGTTGTGTTTCACTGTTGCAGTCATTACATTTGGGTTATCTGCTTGCAGTAGCCCTCAGTCGGCCTGATTAACAAAGTCTTGGGTCCTGCGTCGGTTGCTGTGCCTTCTTCCATGACGTCAGGTCATCAGGGGTATAAAACATGCAGCCGATGCCATTACATCAGTCTTTCTTGCCGTGTGGTGCCTGAAGCAGAAGCAGTTCGCAAGTGCCGGTTGGCAGACTCCTGAAATTTTCATTTTCGAGTTTCAGAACCGTAGTCTTCAACTACAGCTAAGTAACCATTGGGGAAACTTTTTCTTTCTCATTACCGATGTCAGTAAAAGTTAATAATTGCATTTCTTGTGGAAAGCAAATACTTCATAAAGATTTTCATTCATACTGTATTCCTTGCCTAGGCCCTGACCACGACGTACCTTGCTGTCGGTTTTGTGCTTTATTTAATCAGCACAATATCCGCTGTCGGTATATTTTCACCTCTAAATATTTCGGTTCTCGGTGTAATTATCTTTGCATTTTTTCAGAATCCCGGTAGTCGGATCGCTAAACGTCAACATTTCTGGATAAAGACAGAGACAAGCCACCGAAATCCAAAACTGTCGACGACGCTTCTCCTAAGCCAGTCGCCAGTTCGCCGGTACTCAGTGAGGTGCTTTCGCAGCCCCTGATACCTGCTACTTCTGATTCGCAGGTCTCTACTGAGACCCATTCGGAGTCTGGTATGCCGCGAGATGCTTCAACTATGGAACCCATGGATGTCTTTACCTTGGATGGGTCCGGAGCTGCTGTGCAGGCACCGGCTTCTGAGGTAGTATTCAGGCCTACGGACTTGCATATTAAACCAACCCCTCCTTCTTCATTTAGGCCTAAATCTCGAACCATGTTTAAAAAAAACTATGCCCAGGCCACATGCTCAGGCCTTTATGCCTAAAAAACAAATGATAAAAATGGCTGAAGATCTAATAACTCTAATCAAGGGTAGCTAACCCCCCCCCCCCCACCTCTAAGGGGCCTAGGGCTGAGCTTGATTATGAATCTTCTGATCAGGATTCTACTTTTTCTGACTCTTCTGATGACCTGGATTTGTCCTTACCTACTTATGAGGATTCTGATGCAGAGGACTCTATTCCCTGTGCTTCCCCTCCTGAGGATTTTTCTTTTGGGGAAACCTTACATACTCTTAAGAGAGCATTTTCACTGGGAAATCCAGGATTCTTCTGATTCAAAAAAGAGGCTTAGGGATTTCCTTCTCCTACCTCAGCATAGGCCTTTGGCTATTCCTTCTGTACTGGACATTGTTGATGATGCTTTCTCAGAATCCAGTTTGGCCCCTGATTACCTGCCTCCTGCTCCCAGTAAACCTGACAGATACTACAGGGTCCCTGACTCCCACAAGTTCCTTTTCAAAAATCCTATTGCAGATCCAGAGACTATTTCACAGGAGCCCAAGGGCATTAAGGCTTCTACTGCTAAAAATCCTACCCTTCTGATAGAGACTCCAGGGCGCCGAATAGATGGGGTAAAAAGGTTTACACTTCAGCAACCTTGGCCATTAGAGCTTTAAACTGCCAACTTAATATGTTAAAATATCAGAAACATGTTACTGGACTGCTTAAACAGAAAATGATGTTGATTCCTGACTGTGTGGAAAATAAAGCATTCTGCTGAACAAGTTGGAAAACATGCTTTGCAATGTGGTTTTGATTCTTTAGAGGCCTCTTGCGGGGCTGCTGTAACTGGGTTTGTGCTTAGAAGGCATGCTTGGCTTAAGGAGCAATCTTTGCCTGATCATGTTAAAGCTAAATTGTTGGATGCTCCTTTAAATCAGGACCGCCTGTTTGGCAACAAGGCTGAAGAAGTTCCTAAAAAGATGGAAAAAAATCTATGCAAACTGTTAAACGATTTTTTACAAGTTCAGCCTCCTAGATTTAGTAGGCAAATCTATGCAAACTGTTGAAAGATTTTTTACAAGTTCAGCCTCCTAGATTTAGTAGGCACTGGCCCGCTAAGAATTGGTCCTTTCCAGCCCCTTCCAGGTCTTCTCAAGCCAAACCCAGACACAGCAAAAACCACAAATGGGTTTTAAATATAGTGTTCCAGGGATACACATTTCACTTCCACACGTTGCCAATGCCTAGTGGGTGGCCAGACCTACCCCCAAATCAGTGGGCAGAGGCTCAAAAACAAGTACTTTCTCTCTTGAGCATGGGGCTATTCAACTAGTACCAGAAGAGGAAAAGAGACAAGGTTTCTACTTGAGACATTTCCTGGTACCCAGAAAAGACAAATCATAGCATCCTATCCTGGACCTATTTACTCTAAACACCTTTCTGGATATTCCAAAATTCAAGATGCCAACTCTTCACCAAATTCTTCTATCCTCGGCAAAGACACCTGGTTGACAACACTAGATTTAAAAGAAGCATACCTGCACAACCCAGTCAGGGAATCTTGCAGAAGATACCTACGCTTCAAAGCAGGCTATCAGTTCTCTGCACTGCCCTTTGGCTTATCTACTGCACCCAGGGTATTCACAAAGTCCCTAGCTCCAGTTATTGCATTTTTCAGTCAAAGAAATATTCAAATATACCCATACCTGGATTGTCTAATTCAGGCAGAAAGCCAGGGCATACTTTTATAGGTTCATAGGTTCATACTAGGCTATCTGCCCTAGGGCATTTATAAGTCTAGCCAGAGTGTGTTTGGCTTTCACCACCCATTTTAAATTAATTTTGCTATGCCCTTTTTCGAGGTTAGTATACTGTGCCTCTGTCTAACAGTGACACAGAAGTGATACCCGGGGTAAACCTACGATCTCCCATCCACTCATCAAGATTCCTCTTGAAGAGAGTCAATGAGGGACTCTGGAATAAAATCCCAGTCCAGGTTAGGCAGAGTGAAAGGAGCCTCTGGGTTATGAATCTGTCCCTCCAGCATGTCCTATTTATTTCAGTGCTGAAGTTCAAGTCTCTCGAGCGCATAGCTCGATGGGATTTGGATTTTCTGAGGTGCAGCATGTCCATTAATTCCGGGTTGGACATGACTTTATATGTCAGGCACAGATCGCCTCTGAGCAGGCGATATGCCACTGAGTAGAGCTGTTTTTTCTTTAACCGGGCAGCATATGGCATCTGTTTGAGCCCTTTGATCCTCTTGGTGAGGTACTTTTGGGATCTTTCCAGTTGCTGCAGGTGTCTGGTAAGGTACATCCCAAAAGGGGCATTGTACTCAATTATGGGCCTGATGAGGGATGAGTAAAGAGGCACGATGACTTCCCCTGATCTATATGTGAATCTCTTCATGATTAGGTGGGCTATATAAAATGTTTTCTAACCACTTTGGCCACGTGGTTGTCAAATGAGAGATTGCTATCAACTTGGGTCCCCAGGTCACTAATTACTTCTGTACTTAATGGATTACCACCTATATGGTAATTTGTGGGCACTTTGATGTCCTTCAAGGATGCATCTGCAGTCATAACATATGGGTTGTCCTGCCTTAGGCAGCCCTTCGGTCGGCCGGATTCCAAAGTCTGGGTCTGGCCTCGGCTGATGTCGCACTTCACCCGACGTCATAGCTCCTGGGGTATAAAGGCATCAGCCGACGCCATTTTCCTCAGTCTTTCTTGCCGCGCGGTGCCCGAAGCAGAAGCTGTTCGCAAGTGCTGGTCGGTCAGATCCAGAGATTTCAGCTACCTAAGACTTCTAAAAAAGCTAAGTACCCATTGGAGACTCTTTCTTGCCTCAGCCGATGTCAGACAAAGTAAATAATTGTTTAACTTGTGGGAAACAAATACCTCATAAGGATTTCCACTCTTACTGCCTTCCTTGCTTAGGCCCAGACCACGACGTATCAGCTTGTTTAGCCTGTGCTTCCTTCAACCAACGGACACTTAGACATCGGTCGGAGTTTGCAGAAGAGTTTTTTGGTTCCGCTTTTGCATATAAAATGCATATAAAATCCCTCCGACTACACATTTAGCCAAAAAACGCAAGGAAAAGGACCGACACTTACGGCCCGCGGTTTCGGCTGAAACCACGGTTAGGCCTACCGCGAGTGTCTCGGTTTCGGCTGAAACCGAGTCCTCGGTTCTTCCTTCTGCCGAAAGCATGCCTCCGACAACCGAGGCCACAGAGGCCCCGGCTGAGTCGGCTACAGAAATTCCTACCGAAGAAGCAGGCGCACAATAATTGTCCGACACCATTCCGTTGGACATCTCTACTCCTGCACGTGGGGCAGCTAGACCCCCTGCTTCTATGTCTATTAAGGCCTTCTCCAGGGCTAAAGCAGCTAAACTTTCCAAGGCCTTACCAACAAAAGCTTCCTCTCACAGACCTTCCTCAAGTTCTCAGATTCTCAGCCTTGCTGAGGACCTTATATCTCTGATTAGGGGATCCCAACCTCACCCAGACAGGGCCTCTCAACCTCCTCCTGAAAAAAGGCCTAGGACTGAACCCCCTGAACCTCTCTCCTCTGACTATTCCTCGGATGGATCAGATTTATCAGACCATCAGGAAGGACCATACTCACCTTATGAGGATTCGGATGCAGAAGACTCAATTCCTTCTGCCTCCCCCCCAGAAGAATTTTCCTTTGGGGAGACTTTACACTCAATGAGGGAACATTTTCAATGGCAGGGTCAGGATTTTTCTGATTCTAGGAAAAGGCTAAGGACTTTTTTACACTTGCCACAGCATAGGCCTTTAGCCATACCACCTGTACTATCAGTTGTTGATGATGCATACAATGATGCCAGTTCTGCCCCTGATTCTCTTCCCCTGGCCCCTGCCAAACCTGACAGATATTACAGGGTCCCGGATTCTCACTTCCACTTGTATAAGGCCCATGCTGCAGACCCAGAAACTATTTCTCAGGGCCCAAAGGGTGTTGCAGCTGCCACTGCCAAAAATCCCCTTCCCTCTGAAAGAGAGTCAAGAGCATTAGAGAGATGGGGTAAAAATGTTTATACATCTACTACTCTTTCTGCCAGGGCTTTAAACTGTCAATTTCACATGATACAGTACCAGGAATTTTTGTTAGATCATCTGAATAAAAAGCTTTCCTCTCCTGAACCTTTAGACTGTAAGTCCCTTCAGGATTTGGTACACAACTCTCAGCAGGTCAGTAATCATTTCTTAAAATGTGGCTATGATGCACTGGAGGCTTCATTTAGATCAGCTATGACTGGAGCAGTGATTCGAAGGCATGCCTGGCTAAAAGAGCAATCCTTGCCAGACCATGTCAAGTCTAAACTCCTAGATGCCCCTATGGAGAAACAAAGTTTATTTGGCTCCCCTGCACAGGAGGTTCTAAAGAAAGTGGAAGAAAAGCAAAATCTGTGCAAACAGTCAAGGATTTTCTGCAGGTCCAACCTCCGAGGTTCAGCAGAAACTGGCCTTCAAAGAATTGGTCCTTTCCAGACACCTCCAGAGCACAGAGAGGCAGAAATAGACGCCCAAGAGGCAGAGGTCAATCAAGGGGTGCCTACAGGGGTCGTCAGTGGCAACCTGCCAACCAGAGGAGTACCGCCACAGCTGCGACTACAACCACTTCCACAGGAACACAATGACTTGGCTCTGATTCCGCCTACCAGGGAACAACTGGAAGCACCCTTGGGTGGAAAGTTAGCTTTATTTTCAAAAAACTGGCATTGCATTACAGGAGACAAATGGACATTGCAAACAATAGACAAAGGCTACAGGTTTCACTTCCACACTTTACCAAAAAAGAGAGGAATGCCAAACCTTCCACCAAGCCAGAAGCCAGAGGCTCTAAAACAAATCATCAACTTACTAAGGATGAGAGCAATAGAAAGGGTACCATCTATGGAACAAGGCCAAGGGTTTTACTCCAGACTATTCCTTGTACCAAGAAAAGAAACTCAATGGAGGCCTATTCTCGACTTGTCCGCACTGAACACATATCTCATTGTACCAAAATTCAAGATGCTGACCCTACAGCAACTTCTTCCCATGTTGGGCAAGGAGTCTTGGCTGGTGACTCTAGATCTCAAGGAGGCATACCTGCACGTCCCTATATGACCAGATTGCAGAAGACACCTCAGATTTCTTGCAGGATCAGAGCATTATCAATTCTCAGCATTGCCCTTTGGCTTATCTACTGTGCCCAGAGTATTCACGAAATGCCTGGCATCAGTAATTGCACATTGCAGGCTTCAGGGAATTCAGATCTACCCATACCTGGACGACTGCCTAATACAAGCGGACAACAAGACAAAAATAATAAAGGATTTGGCCTATGTCATACAACGGTTACAAGCCTTGGGATACATAGTCAACATACAGAAGTCAAGACTAGTGCCATCCCAAAGGATAACATTTTTGGGTGCAGAACTGGACACAATAACTCAGATGGCTTTTCTCACAGAAGAAAAACAAAAGCAACTCCCAGTCTACTTCATGGCATTGACAAGACAAACTCAGCTTACTGCAAGGAAAGTCCTGCAGGCCCTGGGTTACATGGCATCTTGCATAATCTTGATCCCACATGCCAGGCTGCATATGAGAAAATTACAATGGTACCTAAGGAATGTATGGTCTCAACACAGACACAGTCTAGAAACCATGATACCAATCATTCCATGCCTGAAAAAGAATTCCTGTGGTGGGCTCAGGCCTGCCAGACCAACAGAGGGTTGCCTTTCCACAAACCACAACCAAGGCAGACAATCACCACGGACGCCTCAGACCTAGGCTGGGGGGCACACATGGAAGACAAGTGTATCCAAGGCCTATGGTCTCAAGACCAGCTGAATCTACACATAAATCTAAAGGAGATGCTGGCAGTGAAGCATGCAATCGAGGCATTCAAATCATTCCTCCAGCAAGGACACCTGCTGATAAGGACAGACAATACCACAGTCATGTGGTACATCAACAAACAGGGAGGCACGCATTCCTACCCTCTATGCCAGATGGCAATGGACCTGTGGAACCTAGGCCTGAATCTCAACATTCAACTGCAGGCCAGATTCGTACCAGGAAAAGAGAATTCACTAGCAGACCGCTTAAGCAGAACTACCACGGATGCTCACGAATGGATGCTGCATCCAGACATCTTCAAAAACATAACAAAGAAATGGGGAATGCCAGAGATAGACCTGTTCGCCTCCCCACTCAACCACCAACTGAAGAAATTCTGCTCAAGAGAATACCACCCACAAGCCTGGAGGGTGGACTCCCTTTCTTTCAGCTGGAAGGCCCTGACAGTTTATGCCTTTCCACCTCTTCCATTGATGTACAAAGTTCTACTCAAGATCAGGGAGGAACAGCCAAAGGTGATTCTGATAGCTCCAGACTGGCCAAGGCAGCATTGGTACCCGCTACTGAGAAGCATGTCTTGGACGAACTCATGGCCTCTACCTCTATGGCCTTTACTTCTAATGCAGAACAACTACAAGACCCTGCATCCAAACTTGAAAATGCTGCAGCTAACTGCCTGGAAAATTGCATAAACAAAACCAATCTGTTTTATCTCAGAGGGTCAAGGACATTATCCTGGAGGCTCGCAGACCCTCCACAGGAAAAACATACTCAGCCAAATGGAAGAGATTCCTCATTTGGAGTGCATCAAAGGGAACAAATGTCACACTGGCAAACCTAGCACACATTCTAGAATACTTAACAGAACTGTTCCACAATGGCCTGTCCTATTCTTCCATTAAGATTCATGCTTCAGCAATTTCAGCAGAGTACAACATGGATCCTCCTATCTTCTCTCACCCTCTCCTCAGACAATTTTTAAGAGGGATCAAAAATGTAAAACCTCCAAGGAAACCACCTATGCCTGCATGGGATCTCAATTTTGTGCTGGAAAAATTAACACTTCTCCCTTTTGAACCAGCAGCATCAGCAGACTTACAGTTCTTATCTTGGAAAACTGCTTTCCTTCTAGCAATCACTTCAGCAAGAAGGGTATCCGAGTTACAGGCATTAATGGCAGTGCAGCCTTTCCTTATCTTTCACCAGGATAGAGTGTCTCTGAGAACCAATCCTACTTTCATGCCAAAGGTGGTATCCAGGGTATCCTTGAACCAAGCTATTCATTTACCTACATTCTTCCCTAACCCACAGAACAGGGGGGAAAAACTATTGCACACCTTGGATGTACACAGACAACTGCGCTACTATCTGGACAGAACTAAAACCAGCAGAAAAACTGACCAGCTTCTGGTAGCATATGCAACAGGAGTGCAAGGAAAAGCAATTTCCAAACAGACAATTTCAAAATGGATAGGAAATTGCATTTGATTCTAATACTCTTTTCATGGAAAGACAACTCCTGAAAATATCAGGCCTCACTCCACAAGAGCCACAGCCACCACTACAGCTTTCGTATGAGGAGTGGCTACCAAAGACATTTTAGAAGCTGCTACTTGGAGCTCCGTGCATACATTTGCCAAGCATTACAATCTTCCTTTATACTCCAGATCCCGAGCAGGTTTTGCAACTGCAGTTTTACAGGGGATCTTAACTACACCATCATTATCTTAGTGCCTCCGCCCCCAGTTTGGCTATGGTATTCTACCCATATGTTATGACTGCAGATGCATCCTTGAAGGACATAGTACAGTTTTGTACCTACCATAAATGTAGATGTCCGATAGGTATGCATCTGCAGTCAGGATTACCCACCCTCCTTCCCCTCTGTGGTATTCCTAGGGTACTTACCCCTCTTTTAGCTAGCTGGGGGAATCTATTATGGTGTATTTGTTTGTATGTATATATGTATATATATATTTTGCTTTCTACTGTTTGGAATTTTCTACATTTATCCAAATTTAGCCTTCCTAGAGGGCACCTGGCATCTGGGGCAAGAAACACTGAGGAAAATGGCGTCGGCTGATGCCTTTATACCCCAGGAGCTATGACGTTGGGTGAAGTGCGACATCAGCCAAGGCCAGAACCAGACTTTGGAATCCGGCCGACCGAAGGGCTGCCTGAGGCAGGATAACCCATATGTTATGACTGCAGATGCATACCTATCGGACATCTACATTTATGGTAGGTACAAAACTGTACTTTTTTGCCAAAGGGGATGGCTATACACTTTTTGGCGTTTACCTTGAGGCCATGGCTCTGGCACCAGTTGTCTGTTTCTATGAGGCCCTTTTGGAGGATGCTTGTGTTGGCTGGAGAGTCGATTATGATGCCCAGTTTGCAGTCATCTGCGAACTTGGTCAGCCACAGTCTTTCCATGTTGGCCTGTACCTCCGAGATATATATACCAAACAAGAGAGGTCCCAGGACTGAGCCTTGTGGGACGCCACTTGTAACTGGTTTGGAGTCTGACATGGCTCCAGCAATTCTAACCATGTGGGTTCTGTCCTTGAGCCAGTTTGCAACCCATCTAGTGATATAGGGGTTTATGTTTAAGCTGGTGAGCTTATCTATAATGCCCGAGTGGGGTATTGTATCGAAGGCTTTTGCGAGGTCCAGGTAGGCTGTGTGGACCACCTTCCCTCCAATGGCCTTGGTGACTGTTTCAAAGAAATCAACCAGGTTTAAGAGGCAGGATCTGCCCTTAACAAAGCCGAACTGTGTAGGATCCAGTGTCTGTAGGTCTCCAATATCCTTATTTATGAGGTCCATGATGATCCTTTCCATAGCTTTGCAGATCAAGCTAGTCAGGCTTATGGGGCGATAGTTTCCAGGATCCGTTGAGGCACTACCTTTGTGGAGAGGGACCACTGTTGCTGTATGCCACTCTTTGGGTACATATCCTGTAGTAAGGCTGAGACTGAACAGTAGTTTTATGTTTGGGTTTAGCTCTTCTTGGAGTTCATGTAGGACACAGCCCGGGACACCGTCTGGTCCCATTGATGCTGTGTTTTTTGCTTTGGAGAGGGCAGCTCTTACCTGAGCATCTAAGATGTCAGGGGGGCAGCACTCTGCTGGGATAGATATTTGCCCTTTTGGTGGGGAGGGGGGGAGTTTGCGCTGAACCTGTCAGCTAAGATGTTGTCAATGTCTATGGGTTCGGTGTATTTTTTGTCATTTTGGACTAATTCTGAGCATATCTGGGAATTCCCACCCAGGTTCCTAACATAACTAAAGAAAGCCTTATGATTATCCTTAGTGTCCTGTGCAATTTTTCTCTCTAAGCTGGCCTTAGACGATTTTATAAGTGCCCATAGTTTTTTGCTAATACTGATCAGAGATGCCTTCCCTTTTTGGGATTTTGCTCTATCGTGTAGTAGCTTTCTCCTATTGTATAGTTTGTTTGTGGCTGGGGTCCTCCAGACAGGATGTCTGCCTTTGGAGGATTGGGTCTTGGTTTTATTTGGGATTGCATGATCCATGCATTCCTGAAGGTGTTCATAGAATGCGTTTATAAAGGATTCTGCGGTCTGGGCCGTATTTTCCACAGACCCGGGGGCTTTGAAGGATTCCACCTCGGTTTTGAGGAGTGTGAAATTTGCTTTAGAGAAGTTTTTCACTGTGGTTTTCAGGGCAGGGGGTGGAGTTGGGATGTGAATATCCAGTGATATTAGTTTATGGTCTGATCTTGCCAGTGAGGGATACACTTCTGGTCTGGAGCATAGAGTCCCCATGCTGGTGATGATCAGGTCCAGTATGTTTTCCCCTTTTGTGGGAGTGGTAACAAGTTGTTCCATAGCATTTGAGTTTATAAATTCTAGGAACCTTTGGGCTAGGGTGTTGAAGCTAGAGTAATGCTCCCAGTCTATGTTTGGGTAGCTGAGGTCACCCAATATAATGGTGTTTGGAGAGACCTTCATATTTTCCAGTGTTCTCAGGAAGGCCGAGTGGGGTTCCTGGGTTTAGGAGGGTGGCCTGTAGCAGGCTATAAACTGGAAGTCAGTTTTACCCACTGTTAGTTGCACATGGATAGTCTCTGATGCTTCGTGCTGTGCCACCAACCTGGAGGTGTGGGTATCATTGACGAATATTGATACTCCCCCTCCTTTTGTGGTTCGGTCCAAGTATTGGGGCCGAAAAGCATGGTAAGAGGTATAACCTGGTAGTGCTTGGGTGCTCTCGGGAGCCTTGAACCAGGTTTCTGTTACTGCACAGATATCGATGTTCTCCATGTTAAGGAGAGTTTCGAGTGTGTGCATCTTGAGGTTTAGACTTCTGGCATTGAGTAGCATTACTCTTAGTTTCTTATCCCTTGTGATACCTATGGAGGTGGGTTTGTCTTTTGAGCCTTACCTAAAAATGGCACTATGGGGGTAGCAAGAGCCTTTGCCAATATCCGAAAGCCCAGGGGTGACAGGTGCAAGCCGTCCCTAGCAAAGCATCGTGGCTTGTCGAGCATGTCATCCCAGGCTGACAGGCATTGGATCCCCTTTGAATGACACCAATACTTAAGCCAATTGTTGAAATTGATCATCTTGTCTTCATATTGTGGCATCATTCTTGGTGAGGGTAAGATGCTACTCAAGGTCAGGGTCATACCGGCCTGGGCTAAATGCTCAGAGAGCTCCTCTATGTCTGTTTTCATTTAGTCCAGAGAGGTACATCTCAGGTCATTCACACCAGCATGGACAATGACTGAGTTATATTTGTACTTGCCTTGGAGTGACCTGAGTGCTTGTGTTATGTGGCGGATCCTAGCTCCCGACAGGCAGCTCACCGTGACCTTCTTTTTCAGCCTGGTGAGCGGGATGTCAGTGTGCCTGACGATAGAGTCACCTATTACAAGTGTATCAGGTGTGTTGTTTAGCCTTAAGGGCTGTGACTGTTTGGCACACTGGCTTTGTGAGCTATGTGTTGCACGTGTTTTATTTTGGGGTAGCGGTTGCTTGGGTGTCTGCTTTGGAGGTCTCTGCTACTTAGGCAGATTTTTATTTAGAGCCTCCGAGTATGTTTTTGTGTGTTTATGTGTTTGCTTTGCTGTCGTGGTAGGTCTATGTGAGACTGGAATTGTAGTGAGTGTGGTTTCCTTCTCCTCCTGACTGGTTTCGCCAGTACTGAGTTGAGAGAGCTTTGCCAGCAGTATGGCTATATGGTTGCATCTCTCACATGTGTTGGAATTTGTTGGGAGGAGGAGAGGGTTGTCTGTGTACATGAGGCAGTTGTAACATTGCCTCAAGATTCCCAGATTCACTAGCTGGACCAGAGAGGAGATTGACAATTGACCTTTGGACATGCTAGAATAGTATTGGGAATGGGAACAAGGTACTCAAGGGGAGTTTGTGAGGGTGTAGTGCTTTTAATTTTTTAGTGCTGACTTATATAATTGCTTTAGTGAGCAAGTGCCAGGTATCTTAAATGCAATGTGTTACAGGTAACTTTAATGC
The DNA here is from genome assembly GCF_019279795.1 of Protopterus annectens. NCBI lineage: Eukaryota > Metazoa > Chordata > Ceratodontiformes > Protopteridae > Protopterus > Protopterus annectens. Next base: position 210,977,364 of record NC_056738.1, read on the forward strand.
AAAAACAACAAACAGTAACTTTCTTTCAAGTGAAACAAGGAAATAAGTACAGTAAGCAATGCAGATATCACTAGGGATCCGCAGAAGCACTGAAAATCCGCGTTTTAGGTGGAGTTAGCATTTCAGGGAAATAACAAGCAAACAAACAACAAGCATAAAAACAAAGCTAGATTCAGCAGGCCTGGATCTAGTCTATGCTACAGCAAACAAGGTGTACCAATTTCAGTAAGAAACAGTTCAAATATGCAGGCACTATAAGCCTTTAACCAGAAATTCCCAGCTCAGAAGGGCAGAGTCCAGCCTCTCCTCCCACAAGAGTGCAGACCACGAACCTTCTTAATGTAAAATAACTGGCCTGAAGCCCAAGTGCTTAAAGCAGAACTAATACACTTTTAGAATAACAGACACTGAGCCCTCAATCAGCAGTTCCCAACTTAGAAGGATGTAAGCTACCTGTCCTGCCACCACAGTGCAGGCCACAAACCTTCCTAATGTAAAACAACTGGTCTGAAGCCCAAGTGCTTAATCCAAAAAACTTAGAATGATAGCTATTGAATCATCTGGCCTTTGTAAAAAGGGTTCTAACTTGCCTGGGGTACACCATAAACAAAAAGAAATCAGAACTGGTACCCTGTCAACAAATTACATTCCTGGCAGAAAGCTTGAATACAACTTCCCAGATAGCTTACCTCACGCAAGAAAAGCAAATTCATTTGACAACCTACTTCAAACAAGTGGCCACAAAAACCCTGCTATCTGCAAGACAAATACTGCAAGCCTTGGGGTTCATGCTCTCCTGCATTCTTCTAATTCCATATGCAAGACTGCATATGACAAAACTACAGTGGTATCTGAAAAGCCTATGGAGTCAACATTCTCACAGCCTAGAAACAATGATTGCTATCATACCTTGCCTATGCCTAGAGTTCCTTTGGTGAGCAGAGGCCTGCCACCAAAACAAGGGACTACCTTTCACACCACCCCCTGCCGCCCAAACCCTAACAACAGATGCATCAAACTATGCATGAGGGGCTCACCTGGCAGGGAAGTGCATTGAGGGCAAATGGAACCCAAGTCAAATGCACCTGCATATTAATCAAAAAGAAATGTTAGCTGTACAGAATGCTCTGACAGCCTTCAAGGACTACATTCTTCCAGGACAATTAATGGTAAAGATGGGCAACACCATGGTTATGTGGTACATAAACCAGCAGGGGGTACACATTCTTACCCCTTCTGCAGACTAGCCATGGCATTGTGGAAAACAACCTTGAGCTACCAAGTGCACCTACAAGCTCAATTCCTGCCAGGAAAATTAAATACACTAGCAGACGGACTAAGCAGAAACTTCATGGACCCACACGAGTGGAAACTGGAACCAAGGGTTTTCAACATGTTGACAAGCGAATGGGCGAGCCCAAATATAGACCTGTTTGCCTCCCCCCAGAACTACCAGTTGGACAAATTTTGCACAAGGACTCCCTACAAACGAGCCTGGAAAGTGGATGCTCTGTCCTTGAGCTGGAAAAACCTATCAGTCTATGCCTTCCCCCCGCTGCCTCTGCTCTCCAAAGTACTACTTAAAGTCAAATAGGACAAACCAAGGATGATTTTGATTGCTCCAGACTGGCCGTGCCAACACTGGAACCCCATCCCGCGCAGTGTGTCATGGTTATTTCCATGGCACCTGCCTCAGATTCCTCCCCTGCTGTCTCAGCAGGAGAACCAGATTCTGCACCCTCAGCTTCCAACACTGAACCTTGCAGCCTGGCTAATTACTTAAACTCTCCTTTACCATCCCTCAGCAAACCTGTGATGGATGTCATCTTAGAGGCAAGGAGGCCTAGTACTAGAAAATCTAATGCTGAAAAATGGTAAAGATTCTGTGCCTGGAACCAGTCTCAAGGGATGAGCACAGCAGCACCCAATTTACCTCAGATTTTACAATACCTAACTGATATGCTTCACAAGGGCCTGTCTTTTTTTCCTCCATTAAAATCCATGCCTCAGCCGTTTCAGCTCATTATAACACAGAACCTCCCCTCTTCTCTCATCCACTGCTCAAGCAGTTCCTCAGAGGGGCCAAAAAATTGAGACCACCCAGGAGAGCTCCAACCCCAGCCTGGGACCTTACCTTTGTATTAGAGAAACTCACTCTATCTCCTTTCGAGCCAGCTGCTACTGCAGACTTAAAATTTCTTTCTTGGAAAACAGCTTTCCTTTTAGCAATCACTTCAGCTAGAAGGGTATCTGAATTACAGGCCCTTATAGCAGTGGAGCCTTTCATCATCTTTCATGCGGACAGGGTGTCACTCAGAACCAATCCATCCTTCATGCCCAAGGTGGTATCCAGTGTGGCTCTTAATCAGTCCATTCATTTGCCAACCTTCTTTCCCAATCCACAGAACAAAGCGGAATGGATACTGCATTCCTTGGATGTGCACAGACAACTTAGATTCTACTTGGACAGGACTAAACCTCAAAGAAAATCTGAACAACTGCTGGTAGCATTTACTGCAGGGGCAGAGGGGAAGGCTATTTAAAAAAAAAAAAAAAAAAAAAAAAACATTTCTAAATGGATAAGCCATTGCATTCATTTCTGCTATAAGCACCATGGAAAACCTATCCCCCAGGGATTCAGACCTCACTCCACCAGGGCTGCATCTACTTCTACAGCCTTTCTCAGAGGCGTTCCTACGAGGGACATCCTAGAAGCTGCTAAAGCTGCTAACTGGAGTTCTGTACATACTTTCACCAAGCATTATCATTTGGCAGTTTTCCTCTAAATCCAGAGCTGGCTTTGCCACTGCAGTCTTGCAGGGCCTTATAGCTGGCCCTAATGCTATCTAAACTCCTCCTCCCAACCATAGCTTTGGGATTCTATCCAAATGTAATGACTGCAACAGTGAAACATGAAGAACATAGTACAGTTGTGTACACTTACCATAAATGTAGATGTTCAAGTGTATTCACTGTTGCAGTCCTGATTACCCTCCCTCCTGCCCCCTAACTTCTTTTGGCTATACCTCTACTTTCCTTTACTATGCTTAAAAGCCTTTTTGGTGTATTTGCTTTTTTGTTGGAGGTATACCTTTGTGTTTTTATGTTTAATTGCTTCCCATTAGGGGGGCACCTGACATCTGGGGCAAGAAAAACTGATGTAATGCCATTGGCTGCATGTTTTATACCCCTGACGACCTGACATCATGGAAGAAGGAGGGACAGCAACTGACGCAGGACCCAAGACTTTGTTAATCAGGCTGACTGAGGGGAACCTGCAAGCAGATTACCCAAATGTAATGACTGCAACAGTGAATACACTCGAACATCTACATTTATGGTAAGTGTACTCAACTGGACTGTCCTGCATCGGTTGCTGTCCCTTCTTCCATGACGTTAGGTTGTCAGGGGTATAAAACCTGCAGCCGACACCATTACATCAGTTTTTCTTGCCGTGCGGTGCCCGAAGCAGAAGCAGTTCACAAGTGCCGGTCAGCCGACTCCTGAATTTTTCATTTTCGAGTTTCAGAACCAAAGTCTTCAACTAAAGCTAAGTACCCCGTTGGGGAAATTTTTTCTTGCTCCTTAACGATGTCAGTAAAAGTCAATAATTGTATTTCTTGTGGCAAGCAAATACCTCATAAAGATTTTCATTCATACTGTATTCTTTGCCTAGTCCCTGACCACGACGTACTCTGCTGTCAGTTTTGTGCTTTATTCAATCAGCGCACTATCCGTCGTCGGTATATTTTCACCTCAAAATATTTCAGTTCTCTGTTTAATTATCCAGAAATGTCATTGGTTAGCCATCCAACTACCCAGATTCTGAAAAAATAGAAGGATAAAGACAGAGACAGGCCGCCGAGGTCCAAAACCGCCGCCGATGCTTCTCCTAAGCCAGTTGCCATTTCACCGGTACTCAGTGAGGTGCTTTCACAGCCCCTGATACCCGCTACTTCTGATTCGCAGGCCTCTGCTGTGACCCATTCGGAGTCTGGTATGCCACGAGATGCTTCAGCTATGGAACCTGCGGATGTCTCTACCTTGGATGGGTCCAGAGCCGCTCTGCAGGCACTGGCTTCTGAGGGTGTATTCAGGCCTACAGACCTGTATATTAAATGGACACTGCCTTCTTCTTTTAGTCCTAAATCTCAAACCATGCCAAAAAAAAAAACTATGCCCAAGCCACATGCTCAGGCCTCTATGCCTAAAAAACAAATGATAAGAATGGCTGAAGATCTAATAACTCTAATCAGAGGTATCCAACTCCCCCCCCCCCATCTAAGAGGCCTAGGACTGAGGTTGATTATGAATCTTCTGATCAGGATTCTGTTTTTTCTGACTCTTCTGATGACCTGGATTTGCCCTTACCTACTTATGAGGATTCTGATGCAGAGGACTCTATTCCCTCTGCTTCCCCTCCAGGGTTTTTTCTTTTGGTGAAACATTACATACTCTAAGGCAGCATTTCCGGATTTTTCTGATTCAAAAAAGAAGCTTAGGGATTTCTTACTCCTGCCTCAGCATAGGCCTTTAGCTATTCCTCCTGTACTAGACATTGTTGATGATGTTTATTCAGAATCTAGTTTGGCCCCTGATTCCTTGCCTCCTGCTCCCAGAAAACCTGACAGATATTACAGGGTTCCTGATTCACACAAGTTCCTTTTTAAAAATCCTATTGTGGATCCAGAGACTATTTCACAGGGACTGAAGGGCATTAAGGCTTCTACTGCTAAAAATTCTACCCCTTCTGATAGACTCCAGGGCGCTGGATAGATGGGGTAAGAATATTTACACTTCTGCAACCTTGGCCCTTAGGGCTTTAAACTGCCAGTTTCATATGTTAAAGTATCAACAACATGTTATTGGATTGCTTAAATAGAAAATTATGTTGATTCCTGACTCTGCGGAAAATAAAAAATTACAGGTTTAATGCATTCTGCTGAACAGGTTGGAAAACATACTTTGCAATGTGGATTTGATTCTTTAGAGGCCTCTTGCAGGGCTGCTGTTACTGGTTCTGTGCTCAGAAGGCATACTTGGCTTAAGGAGCAATCGTTGTCTGATCATGTTAAAGCTAAATTGTTGGATGCTCCCTGAAATCAGGACCGCCTGTTTGGCAACAAGGCTGAGGAAGTTCTTAAAAAGATGGAAGATAAAGCTAAATCTATGCAAACTATTAAAGATTTCTTACTGGTTCAGCCTCCTAGATTTAGTAGGCACTGGCTCTCTAAGAATTGGTCCTTTCCAGCCTCTTCAAGGTCTTCTCTAGCCAAACCCAGACATAGCAGAAACCCCAGGTTTCAGTCCCAGGGGACACACAAGACTAAGCAGTGGGGGGTTTCTGCACCCAAATCAGGGAGTAGTAAGACTCCCCCTATGGAAAACAGTCTCAATAACTTGCTTCTGAAACTTCCAAGAACTTCCCAACTGAATGCTCCTTTAGGTGGAAAGATTGGTCTGCCGGCCAAAAACTGGGACCTCATTACCCAGGACAAATGGGTTTTAAATATAGTGTCCCAAGAATACAGATTTCACTTCCACACCTTACCAACACCAAGCAGGTGGCCAGATTTACCCTCAAATTAGTGGGCAGAGGCCCAAAAACAAGTACTCTCTCTCTTAAGCATGGGGGCTATTCATTTGGTTCAAAACACCAACGGCCAGCAAATGCAATACAAAGATACTGAAGTCTGGAATAAACGTCAAATATTTTATTTATTAGGTATTATAAACATCTCCAAACTAAATGAAACATAAAGAAATTATATAAATATTAAAAATTGCATATTTGTGTTATTTATATAATTTCTTTATGTTTCATTTATTTACTATTTTACATATTGTTTAGTGCTTATTTTGTTCATCAATGTCTATACATTCAAATAATATTGTTAAGCATAACTTGTATGTTTATCTACACTACATTGTACTATAACCATTATACCGGGCTATACCATGTTCCCTATTGGTTGGGGATGAGTATAAATAATGAGTACTCTTATTGGAGGTGACATTTACCCACTGATGAAGGCTGGTTAGCCGAAACCGGTTTGGAGATGTTCATAATACCTAATAAATAAAATATTTGATGTTTATTCCAGACTTCAGTATCTTTGTATTGCATTTGCTGGCCATTGGTGTTTTGGATGTTAATGGTTGGGCCGAGCATACCATACCTGCAAAGCATTAAGTTTTTGTGGCTATTCATTTGGTACCAGAAGAGGAAAAGGGACAAGGGTTCTATTCGAGACTTTTCCTGGTACCCAGAAAAGGCAATATATGGCGTCCTATCCTGGACCTTTCTACTCTAAATACCTTTCTGGTGATTCCAAAATTCAAGATGCTGACTCTTCACCAGCTACTTCCTATGCTAGGCAAATATGCATGGTTGACAACACTAGACTTAAAAGAAGCATACCTGCACATCCCTGTCAGGGAGTCTTGCAGAAAATACCTACGCTTCAAAGCAGGCTACGTGCACTATCAGTTCTCTGCATTGCCCTTTGGCTTATCTACTGCACCCAGGGTATTCATAAAGTGCCTAGCTCCAGTCATTGCAATCTGCAGGCAAAGAAATATTCAAATATACCCATATCTGGATGATTGTCTAATTCGGGCAGAAAGCCAGGACATACTTTTGAATCATCTGGCCTTTGTTCAAAGGGTAATGACTTGTCTGGGGTACACCATAAATGAAACAAAATCACAACTGGTACCCTGTCAACAAATTATTTTCCTTGGGAGCAAGCTTGAATACAACTTCTCAGATGGCTTTCCTCACGCTAGAGAAATGGATTCATGTGACAACCTACTTCAAACAAGTGGCCACAGAACCCCAGTTACCTGCAAGCCTTGGGGTTCATGGCCTCCTGCATTCTTCTAATTCCATATGCAAGGCTGCATATGAGGAAACTGCAGTGGTATCTCAAAAGCCTATGGTGTCAACATTCACAGGATCTAGAAGCAATGATTAATATCATACCTTGCCTATGCCTAGAGATGTTCTTCGTGTTTCACTGTTGCAGTCATTATATTTGGGTTATCTGCTGCCAGGTTCCTTCAGTCAGCCTGATTAACAAAGTCTTGGGTCCTGCATCGGTTGCTATCCCTTCTTCCATTCTTCCATGACGTCAGGTCATCAGGGGCATAAAACATGCAGCTGACGCCATTACATCAGTCTTTCTTGCCGTGCAGTGCCCGAAGCAGAAGCAGTTTACAAGTGCCGGTCGGCCGACTCCTGAAATTTTTGTTTTCGAGTTTCAGAACCAAAGTCTTCAACTAAAAGCTAAGAACCTCGTTGGGAAAACTTTTTCTTGCTCCTTATTGATGTCAGTAAAAGTTAATTGTATTCCTTGTAGGAATCAAATACCTTATAAGGATTTTCATTTGTACTGTATTCCTTGCCTAGGCCCTGACCACGACATACCTTGCTGTCGGTTTTGTACTTTATTTAATCAGCGCACTATCCGTTGTCGGTACATTTTTGCTTCTAAATATTTTGGTTCTTCATTTAATTATCCAGAAATTATGTCGGTTAGCCATCCGACTACTGGAATACCGAAAAAATGCAAAGAAAAAGACAGAGACAGGCCATTGAGGTCCAAAACTGCCGACGACACTTCTCCTAAGCCAGTCGCCAGTTTGCTGGTACTCATCAAGGTGGTTTCACAGCCCCTGATACCCACTACTTCTGATTCGCATGTCTGTACTGAGACCCATTCAGAGTCTGGTATGCCGCGAGATGCTTCACCTATGGAACCCGCGGATGTCTCTACCTTGGATGGGTCCGGAGCTGCTGTGCAGGCACTGGCTTTTGAGGGTGTATTCAGGCCTACAGATTTGTATATTAAACCGACACCACCTTCAATATTAAGGCCAAAATCTCGATCTATGTCTAAAAAACTGATGCCCAGGAAACATGTTCAGGCCACTATGCCTAAAAAACAAATGACCAAAATGGCTGAAGATTTAATTACTCTAATAAGGGGTAGTCAACCCCCCCCCCCCTTCTAAAAGGCCTAGGGCTGAACTTGACTATGAATCTTCTGAATGGGACTCTGTTTCTTCTGGCTCTTCTAATGAACAGGATTTGTCCATACCTACGTATGAGGACTCTGATGTAGAGGATTCCATTCCTTCTGCTTCTCCCCCGAGGATTTTTCTTTTGGGGAAACTTTACATACCTTAAGGGAGCATTTCCACTGGGAAAGTCAGGATTTTTCCGAATCCAAAAAGAGGCTTAGGGATTTCCTTCTTCCTCAGCATAGGCCTTTGGCTATACCTCCTGTGCTAGACATTGTTGATGATGTGTTTTCAGAGTCCAGTATGGCCCCTGATTCCCTGCCTCCGGCCCCTTGTAAGCCAGATACTACAGGGTTCCTGTCTCCCACAAATTCCTTTTCAAAAATCCTGTTGCGGACCCTGAAACCATTTCTCAGTGGCCTAAGGGCATTAAGGCTTCTACTGCTAAAAATCCTACCCCTTCTGATAGACTCCAGGGCACTGGATAGATGGTGTAAAAGGTTTATACTTCTGCAACCTTTGAAATCAGGGCTTTAAACTGTCAATTCTATATGCTAAAATATCAACAGCATATCATGGGGCTGCTTAAACAGAAAATGATGTTGATTTCTGACTGTGTGGAAAATAAGGATTTACAGGATTTATTGCATTCAGCTGAACAAGTTGGAAAACATACTTTGCAATGTGGTTTTGATTCTTTGGAGGCCTCTTGCAGGGCTGCTGTTACTTGGTCTGTGCTTAGAGGCATGCTTGGCTTAAGGAGCAATCTCTGCCTGATCATGTTAAAGCAAAATTGTTGGATGCTCCTTTGCAGCAGGACCATCTGTTTGGCAATAAGGCTGAATATGTTCTAAAAAAGATGGAAGATAAAGCTAAATCTATGCAATCTGTGAAAGATTTCTTACAAGTACAACCTCCAAGATTTAGTAGGCACTAGCCTACTAAGAACAGGTCCTTTCCAGTTCCTTCCAGAGCCACTCAAGCCAAACCCAGACATTCCAAAAGCACCAGGTTTCAGTCCCAAGGGACTGTCAGAACTAAGCAATGGGGTGCTTCCGCTTCCAAATCTGGAAATAAGATGCCTCCCTATGGTAAACAGTCTCAATGACTTTCCTTTAAAATTACCAAGCACTTACCTCTTAGCCAAAACAGGCTCTTCATGCAAAAAACTGGCAACTTATAACCCAGGACAAATGGGTTTTAAATATAGTGTCCCAGGGATACAGATTTCATTTCCACACGTTGCCAACTCCAAACGGATGGCCAGACCTGCCCCCAAATCAGTGGGCAGAGGCTCAGAAACAATTAGTTTCCCTCCTAAACATAGGGGCAATTCAACTAGTACCAGAAGAGGAAAAGAAACAAGGTTTTTATTCCAGACATTTCCTGGTACCCAGAAAAGACAAATCATGACATCCAATTCTGGACCTGTCTACTCTAAACACCTTTCTGGACATTCTGAAATTAAAGATGCTGACTCTTCACTAGTTACTTCCTATGCTAGGAAAAGATGCCTGGTTGGCAACTCTAGATTTAAAAGAGGCTTACCTGCATATCTCAGTCAGGGAATCTTGCAAAAGATACCTTCGCTTCAAAGCAGGCTACTTGCATTATCAATTCTCTGCACTGCCCTTTGGCTTATCTACTGCACCCAGGGTATTTACAAAGTGCCTGGCTCCAGTAATTGCATTTTGCAGGCAAAGAAATATTCAGATATATCCATACCTGGACGATTGTCTAATTCAGTCAGAAAACCAGGCCATTCTTCTAAAACATGTGGTGTTTGTAAAAATGGTTCTAACTTGTCTAGGGTGCACCATAAATGAAAATAAATCACAACTGGTACCCTCTCAAAAAATTACATTCCTGTATGCAAGCTTGAATACAACTGCCCAGATGGCTTTCCTTATGCCAGAAAAGCAAATTCATTTTGTGACGTACTTCAAACAGGTGGCCACAAAAACCCTGCTATCTGCAAGACAAACACTGCAAGCCTTGGGGTTCATGGCCTCCTGCATTCTTCTAATTCCATATGCAAGACTGCATATGAGGAAACTTCAATGGTACTTAAAAAGTTTATGGAGTCAACATTGTCACAGCCTGGAAACAATGATTCCTATCATACCTTGCCTGCAACTAGATTTCCTATGGTGGGCAGTGGCCTGCCACCAAAACAAGGGACTGCCATTCACACCACCCCCCTGCCGCCCAAACCCTAACTACAGACACATCAGACTATGCATGGGTGGCTCATCTGGCAGGGAAGTGCATTCAGGACAAATGGAGACCAAATCAAATGCACCTTCATATCAATCAAAAATAAATGCTAGCTGTACAGAATGCACTGACAGCCTTCAAGGACTACCTTCATCCAGGACAACTAAAGGTAAAGTCGGACAGCACCATAGTTATGTGGTACATAAACAAGCAGGGGGGTGCACATTCCTACCCCCTCGGCAGACTAGCCATGGCATTGTAGAACACGGCATTAAGCTGTCAAGTACAACTACAAGCTCAATTCCTGCCAGGAAAGCTGAATATTTTGGCAGACGAACTAAGCAGAAATCTCATGGACCACACGAATGGAAACTGGAACCATGGATTTTCAACATGTTGACACGCAAATGGGGAGCCCAGACATAGATCTTTCTGCCTCACCCCAAAACTGCCAGTTGGATAAATTTTGCACAATAATTCCTCACAAAAAAGCCTGGAAAGTGGATGCTCTGTCCTTCAGCTGGGAGAACCTATCAGTCTATGCCTTTCCCCCTCTGCCTCTGCTCTCCAAAGTTCTACTAAAAGTCAAACAGGACAAACCAAAAATGATTTTGATTGCTCCAGACTGGCCTTGCCAACACTGGTACCCACTCCTACACAGTCTGTCAAAAATTTCTCAATGGCACCTGCCTCAGACACCTTCCTTACTGTCTCAGCAGGACAACCAAATTCTGCACCCTCAGCTCCAAATATTGACTCTTGCAGCTTGGCTAATCATTTAAATTCCCCCTTAGCATCCCTCGGCAAACCTGTGATGGATGTCATTTTGGAGGTGAGAAGACCTAGTACTAGAAAATCTTATGCTGACAAATGGAAAAGTTTCTGGGCCTGGAATCAGTCTCAAGGGATGACCACAGCAGTGCCCAATTTACCTCAGATTTTGCAATACTTAACTGAGATGCTTCACAAGGGCCTGTCTTTTTCTTCCATAAAAATCCATGCCTCAGCCATTTCAACACAGGACACCCCCTCTTCTCTCATCCACTGCTAAAGCAGTATCTCAGAGGGGCCAAAAACTTGAGGCCACCCAGGAGAGATCCAACCCCTGCCTGGGACCTTAACTTTGTATTGGAGAAACTCACTCTACCTCCTTTTGAGCCAGCTGCTACTGCAGACTTAAAATTTCTTTCCTGGAAAACAGCCTTCCTTTTAGCAAGTTTTTTGGCTAGAAGGATTTCTGAATTACAGGCCCTTACGGCAGTGGAGCTTTTCATCATCTTTCATGGGGACAGGGTCTCACTCAGGACAAACCCATCCTTCATGGCCAAGGTGGTATCCAGTGTGGCTCGTAATCAGTCCATTCATTTACCAACTTTCTTTCCCAATCCACAGAACAAGGGGGAGCGGATTCTGCATTCATTGGATGTACACAGAAAACTTAGATTCTACTTGGACAGGACTAAACCTCAAAGGAAATCTAAAGAACTGCTGGTGGCATTTGCTGCAGGGACAGAGGGGAAAGCTATTTCAAAGCAAACCATTTCAAAATGGATAGGCCATTGCATTCATTTCTGCTATAAGCACCATGGAAAACCTATCCCACAGGGCATCAGACCCCATTCAACCAGGGCTGCATCTACCTCTACAGCCTTTCTCAGGGGCGTCCCTACCAGGGACATCCTAGAAGCTGCTACCTGGAGTTCTGTACATACTTTCACCAAGCATTATCATTTGCCAATTTTCTCTAAATCCAGAGCTGGTTTTGCCTCTGCAGTCTTGCAAGGCCTTATAGCTGGTCCTAATTCTATTTAAATTCCTCTTCCCAACCTTAGCTTTGGGAGTCTACCCAAATGTAATGACTGCAACAGTGAAACATGAGGAACATAGTACAGTTGTGTACACTTACTGTAAATGTAGATGTTTGAGTGTATTCACTCTTGCAGTCCTGGTTACCCACCCTCCAGCCCCCTCCCTTCTTTTGGCTATACCTCTACTCTCACTTACTATGCTCAAAAAGCTTTTTGGTGTATTTGCTTTTTTGTTGAAGGTATATCCTTGTATTATAGATTTAATTGCTTCCCATTAGGGGGCAGCTGACATCTGGGGCAAGAGAAACTGATGTAACGGTGTCGGCTGCATGTTTTATACCCTTGACGACCTGACGTCTTGGAAGCAGGGACAGCAACCAACACAGGACCAAGACTTTGTTAATCAGGCCAACTGAGGGCTACTGCAAGCAGATAACCCAACTGTAATGACTGCAACAGTGAATACACTCGAACATCTACATTTATGGTAACTGTACACAACTGTATTTTACCCTCCCTCCAGCCCCCTGATGTCTATTGACAGTACCTCTATTCTTGTTTACTATGCTTAAAGCTTTCTGGTGTATTTGCATTTTGTTGGAGGTGTAACCTTGTATATTATTGCTTCCCATTATGGGGGCACCTGACATCTGGGGCAAGAAAAACTGATAAAATGGCATCGGCTGCATCATGCTTTTTACCCCTGACTACCTGACATCATGGAAGATGAGACAGCAACTGATGCAGGACCCAAGACTTTGATAATCAGGCCGACTGAGGGCTACCTGCAAGCAGATAACCCAAATGCAATGACTGCAACAGTGAATACACTCGAACATCTGCATTTATAGTAAGTGTACATAACTGTACTTTATGCGCACTTACCATAAATGTGGATGTTTGAGTGTATTCACTGTTGCAGTCCTGGATGTTCTTCGTGTTTTACTGTTGCAGTCATCACATTTGGGTTATCTGCTTGCAGTAGCCCTCAGTCGGCCTTATTATCAAAGTCTTGGGTCCTGCGTCAGTTGCTGTCTCATCTTCCATGACGTCAGGTAGTTGGGGGTATAAAGCATGCAGCTGACGCCATTACATCAGTTTTGCCGTGCAGTGCCTGAAGCAGAAGCAGTTCGCAAGTGCCGGTCGGCCGACTTCTGAAATTTTCATTTTTGAGTTTAAGATCCAGAGTCTTCAACTAAGCTAAGTACCCCGTTGGGGATCCTTTTTCTTGCTCTAAACCAATGTCAGTAAAAGTTAACAATTGTATTTCTTGTGGAAAGCAAATACCTCATAAAGATTTTCATTCGTACTGCATTCCTTGCTTAGGCCCAGACCAAGATGTACCGCTGTCGGTTTTGTGCCTTATTCATACCTCGTACTATTCGTCGTCGGTTCATTTACACATCCAAATATTTTGGTACTCGGTTCAGTTATGCAGAAATGACACCTGACTACCGACATTCCGAAAAAACACAAAGATAAAGACAAAGAGATATGCTACTCCTAAGCTAATCGCCAGTTCGCTGGCACTCAGTGAGGCGCTTTCGCAGCCCCTGATACCCACTACTTCAGATTCACAGGCCTCTACTGAGACCCATTCTGGAGTCCGGTATGCCGCGAGATGCTTCTTTGACTGTGGAACCTGCAGATGTCTCTACTTTGGTTGGGTCTGGAGCCGCTGTGCAGGCACCGGCTTCTGAGGGTGTATTCAGGCCTACTGACTTGCATATTAAATCGACGCCATCTTCTTCTTCATGGCCTAAAACTTGATCTATGCCTAGAAAACCAGTGCCCAGACTGCACGGTCAGGCCCCTATGCCTAAAAAACAAATGATAAGAATGGCTGAAGACCTTATTACTCAGAGGGGGCAGGGTGGCGTCCCCTGATTAAAGAGACCTAGGACTGATTTTACTTCTGATTCTTCTGATCAGGATTCTGAAATTTCTGATGTTTTTCATGTTTCACTGTTGCAGTCATTACATTTGGGTTATCTGCTTGCAGGTAGCCCTCAGTCAGACTGATTAACAAAGTCTTGGGTCCTGCGTCAGTTGCTGTTCCTTCTTCCATGACATCAGGTCGTCAGGGGTATAAAACATGCGGTCAATGCCATTACCTCAGTCTTTCTTGCCATGCAGTGCCAAAAGCAGAAGCAGTTCACAATTGCCGGTTGGCTGACTCCTGAAATTTTCGTTTTTGAGTTTCAGAACCGAAGTCTTCAACTAAATAAGTACCCGTTAGGGAAACATTTTCTTGCTCCTTTCCAATGTCAGTAAAAGTTAATAATTGCATTACTTGTGGAAAGCAAATACCTCATAAAGATTTTCATTCGTACTGTATTCCTTGCCTAGGCCCTGACCACAATGTACCTTACTGTTGGTTTTGTGCTTTATTTAATCAGCGCACTATCCATCGTCAGTATATTTTTGCCTCTAAATATTTTGGTTCTCGGTTTAATTATCTAGAAATGTCATCGGTTAGCCACCCGACTACTGGGATTCTGAAAAAATGCAAAGATAAAGACAGAGAAAGGCTGCCAAGGTCCAAAACTGCCGACGACGCTTCTCCTAGGCCAGTCGCCAGTTCGCTGGTACTCAGTGAGGTGCTTTCGCAGACCCTGATACCCACTTCTTCTGATTGGCAGGCCTCTACTGAGACCCATGCTTCAACTATGGAACCCTCAGATGTCTCTACCTTGGATGGGTCCAGAGCCACTGTGCAAACTCTGGCTTCTGAGGGTGTATTCAGGCCTATGGACTTGCATATTAAACCGACGCCTCCTTCTTCACTTAGGCCTAAATCTCGAACCATGCCTAATAAACTGACGCCCAGGCCACGTGCTTAGGCCTATATGCCTAAAAAATAAATGATAAGAATGGCTGAAGAGTTAATAACTCTAATCAGGGGTAGCCGCCACCCCCCCCCCCTTTCTAAGAGGCCTAGGACTGAAGTTGTTTATGAATCTTCTGACCAGGATTCTGTTTTTTCTGATTCTTCTGATGTTCTGGATTTGCACTTATCTACTTATGAGGATTCTGATGCAGAGGACTCCATTCCCTCTGCTTCCCCTCCATAGGATTTTTCTTTTGGGGAAACCTTGCATACTCTAAGGGAGCATTTCCACTGGGAAAGCCAGGATTTTTCTGAGTCAAAAAAAGAGGCTTAGGGATTTCTTACTCCTGCCTCAGCATAGGCATTTAGCTAATGTTCTTCATGTTTCACTGTTGCAGTCATTACATTTGGGTAATCTGCTTGCAGGTTGCCCTCAGTCGGCCTGATCAACAAGGGCTTGGGTCCTGCGTCGGTTGCTTTCACTTCTTCCATGAAGCCAGTTCGTCAGGGGTATAAAACATGCAGCCAATGCCATTACATCAGTCTTTCTTGCCTTGCAGTGCCCGAAGCAGAAGCAGTTTGCAAGTGACGGTCAGCCGACTCTTGAAATTTTCGTTTTTGAGTTTCAAAACCAAAGTCTTCAACTAAAGCTAAGTACCCTGTTGGGGAAACTTTTTCTTGCTCCTTATCGATTCAGTAAAAGTTAGTAATTGCATTACTTGTGGAAAGCAAATACCGCATAAAGATTATCATTCGTACTGTATTCCTTGCCTAGGCCCTAACCACAACATACCTTGCTGTCGGTTTTATGCTTTATTTAATCAGCGCACTATCCGTCGTCAGTATATTTTTGCCTCTAAATATTTCGGTTCATGGTTTAATTATCCAGAAATGTCTTCGGTTAGCCATCTGACTGTCTTTATCTTTGCATTTTTTTGGAATCCCGGTAGAGTCAGGCCGCCGAGGTCCAGGACTGCCAACGACACTTCTCCTAAGCCAGTCGGCAGTTCGCCGGTACTCAGTGAGGCGCTTTCACAGCCCCTGATACCTGTTACTTCTGATTCGCAGGCCTCTACTGAGACCGATTCGGAGTCCGGTATGCCGTGAGATGCTTCAACTATGGAACCCCAGATGTATCTGTCTTGGATGGGTCGGAGCCGCTGTGCAGGCACTGGCTTCTGAGGGTGAATTCAGGCCTATGGACTTGCATATTAAATCAATGCCTCCTTCATTACTTAGGCCTAAATCTTGATCCATGTTTAAAAAAACGACGTCCAGGCCACATGCTCAGGCCTCTATGCCTAAAAAACAAATGATAAGAATGGCTGAAGATCTAATAACTCTAATCAGGGGTAGCCACCCCCCCCTTCTAAGAGGTCTAGAACCGAGGTTGATTATGAATCTTCTGATTAGGATTCTGTTTTTTCTGACTCTTCTGATGACCTGGATTTGTCCTTACCTACTTATGAGGATTCTGATGCAGAGGACTCTATTCCCTCTGCTTCCCCTCCTGAGGATTTTTCTTTTGGGAAAACCTTACATTCTCTAAGGGAGCATTTCAACTGGGAAAGCCAGGATTTTTTCGGATTCAAAAAAGAAGCTTAGGGATATTCCTTCTCCTACCTCAGCATAGGCTTTTAGCTATTCCTCCTGTACTAGACATTGTTGATGATGCTTTCTCAGAATCTAGTTTGGCCCCTGATTCCCTGCCTCCTGCTCCCAGAAAACCTGACATACTACAGGGTCCCTGAGTCCCACAAGTTCCTTTTCAAAAATCCTATTGCAGATCCAGAGTCTATTTCACAGGGGCCCAAGGGCATTAAGGCTTCTACTGCTAAAAATCCTACCCCTTCTGATAAAGACTCCAGGGCGCTGGATAGATGGAGTAAAAAGGTTTACACTTCTGCAACTTTGGTCATTAGGGCTTTAAACTGCCAGTTTCATATGTTAAAATATCAGCAACATGTTATTGGACTGCTTAAACAGAAAATGATGTTGATTCCTGACTGTGTGGAAAATAAAAGAATTACAGGCTGGAAAACATACTTTGCAATGTGGTTTTGATTCATTGGAGGCCTCTTGCAGGGCTGCTGTTACTGGGTCTGTGCTCAGAAGGCATGATTGGTTAAAGGAGCAATCCTTGCCTGATCATGTTAAAGCTAAATTGTTGGATGCTCCCTTAAATCTGGACCACCTGTTTGGCAACAAGGTTGAGGAAGTTCTTAAAAAGATGGAAGATAAAGCTAAATCTATGCAAACTATTAAAGATTTTTTACAAGTTCAGCCTCCTAGATTTAGTAGGCACTGACCCTCTAAGAATTGGTCCTTTCCAGCCCCTTCCAGGTCTTCTCAAGCCAAACCCAGACACAGCAAAAACCCCAGGTTTCAGTCCCAGGGAACTCACAGAACTAAGCAGTGGGGGGCCTCCACTTCCAAGTCTGGGAATAATAAGACTCTCTCTATGGTAAACTGTCTTAATGACTTCCTTTTAAACTTTTCAAGCACTTATCATCTGACTGCCCCTTTGTGGGGAAAGATTGCTCTTCATGCAAAGAATTAGGAACTCATTACTCAGGACAAATGGGTTTTAAATATAGTGTCCCAGGGATACAGATTTCACTTCCACATGTTGCCAACACCAAGTGGGTGGCTGGACCTACCCCCAAATCAGTGGGCAAAGGCCCAAAAACAAGTACTTTCTCTCTTAAGCATGAGGTCATTCAACTGGTACCTGAATAGGAAAGGGGACAAGGTTTCTACTTGAGACTTTTCCTGGCACCCAGAAAAGACAATTCACGGTGTCCTATCCTGGACCTGTCTACTCTAAACACGTTTTTGGAGATTCCAAAATTCAAGATGCTGACTCTTCACCAATTACTTGCTATGCTAGGCAAAGATACCTGGTTGGCAACACGAGATTTAAAAGAAGCATACCTGCGCATCCCAATCAGGGAATCTTGCAGAAGATAACTATGCTGTACTGCCCTTTGGCTTATCTACTGCACCCAGGGTATTCACAAAGTGCCTTGTTCCAGTTATTGCATTTTTCAGGCAAAGAAATATTCAAATATACCCATACCTGGACTAATTCAGGCAGAACCCTTTTTACAAAGGCCAAATGATTCAAAAGTATGTCCTGGCTTTCTAACTTGTTTGGATCACACCATAAACAAAAAGAAATCACACCTGGTACCCTGTCAACAAATTATATTCCAGGGAGCAAGCTTGACTACGACTTCCCAGATGGCTTACCTCATGCCAGAAAAGCAAATTCATTTGACAACTTACTTCAAACACATGGCCACAAAAACCCTGCTGTCTGCAAGACAAATACTGCAAGCCTCAGGGTTCTTGGCCTCCTGCATTTGTCTAATTCCATATGCAAGACTGCATATGAGGAAACTACAGGGGTATCTAAAAAGCCTATGATGTCCACATTCTCAAAACCTAGAAACAATGATTCCTATCATGCCTTGCCTACGCTTCGAGTTCCTTTGGTGGGCAGAGGCCTGCCACCAAAACAAGAGACTACCTTTCACACCACCCCCTGCTGCCCAAACCCTAACAACAGATGCATCAGACTATGCATGGGGGGATCACCTGGCAGGGAAGTGCATTCAGGGCAAATGGAACCCAAGTCAAATGCACCTGCATATCAATCAAAAATAAATGTTAGCTGTACAGAATGCTCTGACAGCCTTCTAGGACCACATTCTTCCAGGACAACTTATGGTAAAGATGGACAACACCACTGTTATGTGGTACATAAACAAGCAGGGGGGTACACATTCTTACATTCTGCAGACTAGCCATGGCATTGTGGAACACAGTCTTGAGCTACCAAGTGCACCTACAAACTCAATTCCTGCCAGGAAAATTAAATACACTGGCAGACGGACTAAGCAGAAACCTCATGGACCCACACAAGTGGAAACTGGAACAAAGGATTTTCAACATGTTGACAAGCAAATGGGGGAGCCCAGATATAGACCTGTTTGCCTCTCCCCAGAACTACCAATTGGACAAATTTTGCACAAGGACTCCCCACAAGCAAGCCTGGAAAGTGGATGCTCTGTCCTTCAGCTGGAAAAACCTATCAGTCTATGCCTTCCCCCCTCTGCCTCTGCTTTCCAAAATACTACTAAAAATGTAACAGGACAAAGCAAGGATGATTTTGATTGCTCCAGACTGGCTGCGCCAACACTGGAACCCCCTCCTGCGCAGTGTGTCATGGTTATCCCCATGGCACCTGCCTCAGACTCCTTCCCTGTTGTCTCAGCAGGAGAACCAGATTCTGCACCCTCAGCTTCTAACACTGAACCTTGCAGCCTGGCTAATTACATAATCTCTGCTCTATCATCCCTCAGTAAACCTGTGATGGATATCATTTTAGAGGCAAGGAGGATTAGTACTAGAAAATCTTATTCTGAAAAATGGAAAAGATTCTGTGACTGAAACCAATCTCAAGGGATGAGCACAGCAGCACCCAATTTACCTCAGTTTTTACAATACTTAACTGAGATGCTTCACAACAGTCTGTCTTTTTCCTCCATTAAAATCCACACCTCAGCCATTTCAGCTCATTATAGCACAGAACCTCCCCTCTTCTCTCATCCACTGCTCAAGCAGTTCCTCAGAGGAGCCAAAATTTTGAGTCCACCCAGGAGAGCTCCAACCCCAGCCTGGGACCTTAACTTTGTTTTGGAGAAACTCACTCTACCTCCTTTCGTGCCAGCTGCAACTGCAGACTTAAAATTTCTTTCTTGGAAAACAGCTTTCCTTTTAGCAATCACTTCAGTTAGAAGGGTATCTGAATTACAGGCCCTTATGGCAGTGGAGCCTTTCATCATCTTTCATGCGGACAGGGTGTCCCTCAGAACCAATCCATCCTTCATGCCCAAGGTGGTATCCAGTGTGGCTCTTAATCAGTCTGTTCATTTGCCAACCTTCTTTCCCAATCCACAGAACAAAGGGGAATGGATACTGCATTCCTTAGATGTGCACAGACAACTTAGGTTCTACTTAGACAGGACTAAACCTCAAAGGAAATCTGAATGACTGCTCGTGGCATTTGCTGCAGGGGCAGAGAGGAAGGCTATTTCAAAGCAAACCATTTCTAAATGGATAGGCCATTGCATTCATTTCTGCTATAAGCACCGTGGAAAACCTATCCCTCAGGGGATCAGACCACACTCCATGAGGGCTGCATCTACTTCTACAGCCTTTCTCAGATGTGTCCCTACCAGGGACATCCTAGAAGCTGCTACCTGGAATTCTGTGCATACTTTCACCAAGCATTACCACTTGAAAATTTTTTTCTAAATCCAGAGCTGGCTTTGCCACTGCAGTCTTGCAGGGCCTTATAGATGGTCCTAATGCTATCTAATTACCTCCTCCCATCCTTAGCTTTGGGAATCTACCTAAATGTGATGACCTTAACAGTAAAACATGAAGAACATAGTACAGTTGTGTACATTTACACTCGAACATCTACATTTATGGTATTTACTGTTGCAGTCCTGGTTACCCTCCCTCTAGCCCCCTGACTTCTATTGACTATACCTCTGTTCTTGTTTACTATGCGTAAAACTTTTTGGTGTATTTGCTTTTTTGTTGGAGGTATAACCTTGTATATTATTGCTTCCCATTATGGGGGCATCTAACATCTGGGGCAAGAAAAAGTGATGTAATGGCGTTGGCTGCATGCTACCCCTGACTACCTGATGTCATGGAAGATGAGACAGCAACCGATGCAGGACCCAAGACTTTGATAATCAGGCGGACTGAGGGCTGCTGCAAGCAGATAACCCAAATGTGATGACTGCAACAGTGAATACACTCGAGCATCTACATTTATGGTAAGTGTACACAACTGTACTTTTCCCTCCCTCCAGCCCCCTGGCTTACTCTATCTTTCTACCTCTCCTCTTTATGGCCATTGCTAATGGATTTGGTATTTACTTTTTACTGGTGGTGTTCCCCACTGTATACTAGCTCCCTATTTTGGGGGCTCCTGACATTTGGGGCAAGAAAAACTGGTGTAATGGCATCGGCTGCCTGTTTTATACCCCTGACATCATGGAAGAAGTGACAGCATCCAATGCAGAAATACTAAGACTGGTATTCGGGCCAACTGAGGGCTACCTGCAGGCAGATAGCCCAAATGTGATGACTGCAACAGTGAATACACTTGAACATCTACATTTATGGTAAGTGTACACAACTGTACTTTCTTCTAACCCCGAAAGCCTTCCTTCCTATCCTTCAACTGGGCCCCCTTCAGATATTCACAGACAACACCACAGTCATGTGGTATCTCAACAAACAGGGTGGAACCAAGGCCTACCTCCTGTGCGGGATAGCATTACAAATTTGGAACCTCACTTCCAGGGACAGCTTAATCCAGCAGGCAACATACATCCCCTCTCAGGACAACAAACAAGCGGATTTTCTCAGAACACCACCCTCTCTGCAGCACGAGTGGATGTTGAACAGGGATACCTTTCTAGACATTGTCCACCGGTGGGGCACACCTCAAGTAGATCTGTTTGCCTCCCCCCAGAACAGACAGTTGAAAAAAGTCTGCACCAAAAACCACACTCCACTTGCCTGGAGGGTAGATGCATTCAGCATTCCATGGAAGGGATGATTTCTATATGCTTTCCCACCCTTCCCTCTCATTCGAAAAGTCCTCCTGAAAATCAGGAAGGACAAACCAAAAATCTTGCTAGTGATTCCCCACTGGACAAGGCAGAACTTGTTCCCCCTACTTCTCTTATTAGTCAAGGGCAATCACAAGTTACCCCACAAGGTGGGTCTTTTCACACAAGAAAAGGGAACTCTAATTCATCCTCACCAGCAGATGTTAGGCCTAACACTCTGGGTGATAAACGTCTAATCCCTTTCAGACACCACTTCTCAGAGGACATGTGTTTAGTCCCGAGGGAGGCCAGGAAACTTACTACTAGGAAATCCTAATTATCAAAATGGGAAAGATTCTCCAAATGGTTTCTCCATAAGGACAGGGATCCCTGCCAGGCAGACCCCCCCCCCCCCCAGTCCTTACCTATGTGTGTGAACTAATTAAGGCTGATCTTTCGTACTCTTCACTGAAAGTCCACCTATCAGCAATGTCATCCTGTTTACCATTAGACCCCCTTTACTATCTAGCCTAGATGTCAAACTATTCCTGAAAGGAGTCTTACACATCAGACCACCAAGAAAACCCATCTCAACCTTCTAAGACCTTAAATTTCATTTTGGAAAAACTGGCCCTATTTGAACCAGCTAGTGCCGCTATACTCCAAATGTGTACATGAAAGACTGACACTCTTCTAGCCGAGGTAAAGACTACCAGCAGTACAGAGTAACAAGCTCTTATGGCCTGCTCTCCCTACACTACCTTCCATAAGGATATAAGGATAGGGTAACCCCATGCACTAACCCTTCCTTCATGCCTAAAGTGGTCAACGAATTGTCCCTAAACCAATCCATTCACCTGCCCACCTTCTTTCCCTCTCCAACCAGTAATAGTGAGAGGATACTCCATTCCCTGGATGTGCACAGACAACTAGGATTCTACCTAGACAAAACTAAGCCCATCAGAAAATCTACCAAACTATTTGTATCCTTCCACCTTAGGGCCCTGGGCAAGGCAGTCTCCAAACAAACCATCTCTTGTTGGATCAGGAAAACTATTTCTTCTGGTACTCCCACCATGGCAAGCACCTGCCCCAAGGGGTAACAGCACACTCTGCCAGGAGTGTGACAACCTCCAAAGCCTTCCTCAAAAGCCTGGACACAGCCCCCATCCTGGAAGCAGCCACCTGGTCCACAATTCACACCTTCACCAAACACTACAAATTGGACCACGTATCCAGAGACCAGGCATAGATTGCTAGAGCAGTCCTGCAGGGTTTTGTGGAATCAGCTACATCTACCTCCACGTTTCCCTCTAATTAAGCTGTGGTACTCTCCCACACTAAGAATGCTGCAACATAGGAATAGAAGGACATAGAATACTTGTGTAAAATCTTACCACCTTAGATGTCCTTCTCTTCCATGTTGCAGAATTCCTTCCCACCCACATATCCCCCTTTTTCACTACTGACATACCTTTAGGGCACTCTGAAACTCTACCCTTGATCAGGGGCAGACTAGTCAGCATATGACACTTTGCTCCTCTGGCTGACATTTCATGTTATTCTTTATGGGGCTGTCTGACTGGGCATTTAAGATGTTCTTCGTGTTTCATTGTTGCAGTCATCACATTTGGGTTATCCCTGCCGGGGTAGCCATCAGCCGGTCCAAATACCAGAGGTTTAGTATTTCTGCATCGGTTGCTGTCACTTCAAGACTGATGTCAGGTTATCAGTAGTTTAAAGTAAGGCAGCCAAAGTCATTACATCAGTCTTTCTTACCGTGGAGCCCAAAGCAAAAGTAGTTTGCATGAGTGCCAGTCGGCCGCTACCTGAGTTTCATCTACCGATCTGAAGCTGAAGTCTTCGAAAGCTAAGTACCCCATTGGGGATCCCTTTTTCTTGCTTTAACTGATGTCAGAAAAAGTTAACAATTGTCTTGCCTGTGGAAAGCAAATACCACACCGAGACGTTCATTCTTACTGCAACACTTGTTTAGGCCCAGACCACGACGTCCCCCGCTGCCGCTTCTGTGCTTTGTTCAATGCCAGAACTATCCATCGTTGGGCCCTTATTGTAGCTAGATATTTTTGCTTACAGTCCTCAAACTCTGATATGGCTTTGGTAAGCCATCCAACAGTGGATCTTCCAAAAAAATGTAAAGATAAAGACAGAGACAGACCACACAGGTCCAAATGTACTGACAATGCTTCCGTTAAGCTAGTCATCAGTTCTCCAGTCCTCAGTGAGGTGCTTTCGCAGCCCATGATGCCCACTTCTGTGGATTCACAGGCCGCTACTGAGACCCTTTTGGAGGTCAGTATGCTGCAAAACTCTTCTTCGACTAAGGATCCTGTGGTCATCTCTACCTTGGATGGGTCCGGAGCCACTGAGCAGGCACTGGCTTCCAAGGAAGTCCTTTGCCCTACCAATTTTCGACACAAACCGATGTCTTCTTTCACGACTACCGTTCTTTCAAAAACTACCAAGTTTCTTAGGCCCAGGGTACGAACCACTCCCAAGAAACTGATGACCCAATCTCAGGCACCTGCTTCCTTGCCTCACTCTCAAATGCTTAAAATGCCAGAAGACCTTATCATGCTGATCAGGGGAAGCCAAGCTAGCCCTCCAAAAGGAAAAGAGATCTGTCCACTGTAGTTTTGTGTGACAAGAGTCAGATGACTCTGATGCATCTGAATATGAAGACATACAACCCTACTTATGAGGATTCTGATGCAGAGGATTCCATCCCTTCTGCTTTTCCCCAACAGGATTTTTCCTTTGGGGAAACCCTTCATACCTTAAGGGAACATTTCCAATTGGAGAGTCAGGACTACCCTCAGTCTAAAAAGAGACTCAGGGAATTCTTAGATCTTCCACAGCACAGACCCTTGGCCATCCCCCCAGTCCTGGATGTTGTGGAGGATGTTTTCCTGGAATCCAGCTTGACTTCTGACACCCTCCCTTCTGCACCCAGAAAACCAGACAGGTACTATAGAGTCCCTGACTCTCACAAATTTCTTTTTAAAAATCCTACTGCTGACTCTGAGGTAATTTCTCAAGGGCCTAAAGGGATTAAAGCAACCTCTGCTAAGAATCTTACCCCCTCAGATAGGGATTCCCAAGCAATAGACAGATGGGATAAAAAGGTATACACCTCAGCTACTCTTGCTATCAGGGCACTAAATTGTCAGTTACATATGCTAAAATTTCAGCAACATACCCTGGAACTCCTCAAACAAAAAATGTCTTCCTTTCCTGCTTGTGCAGAATCTAAAGAGTTATAATAGTTAATGCATTCTGCAAGTCAAGTAACTAAACACACCTTGCACTGTGGTATTGATGCCCTAGAAGCTTCTTGCAGGGCAGCAGTCACCGGATCTTTTACTAGAAGGCATGCATGGCTTAGGGAACAGCCCTTGCCAGACCATGTCAAATCTAAATTTTTGGATGCCCACTTGCACAAGGAAAACTTATCTGGCAATAAGGCAGAAGAGGCCTTAAAAACGATGGAAGAAAAAGCAAAATCTATATAGACAGTTAAGGATTTCTTACAGGTCCAGTCACCCAGGTTCAGCAGGCATTGTCCCACCAAGCACTGGTCCTTTCCTGCTCCCACTATGCCAGTCCAGCCCAGACTCTGGGGAACCAGAACCCCCCCCCTCCCCCCCCCAGACAGGAGCCACAGGGAATGCAGATATCTAAGCAGTTGACTACCTCCACTTCAAAACCAGGGAGTTCTAGCCACCCCCTTATGGTAAGAACTCACAATGACTCACCTCCCCCACCCCCTCTCTCTGCCTACCTTCACTTACCTCTAGGAGGAAAACACTCCTTTCATGGAAGCACCTGGGCCACCATTACCAATGACTGTTGGGTTCTCAACATAGTGTCCCAGGGATACAAATTTTCTTTCCACACCCTTCCTACCCCAAAAGGGTTGTCAGATCTATCTCCAAACTAGTGGGCAGAGGTGCAAAAGCAAGTCCTTTACCTGCTCTCTATGAGGGCAGTAGAGCACGTTCCTACAGACCAGAGAGGCCAAGGTTTCTACTCCAGACTTTTTCTGGTACCCAGAAAAGAGGGCACCTGGCATCCCATCCTCAATCTATCCATTCTAAACACCTTCATGGTGATCCCAAAATTAAAAATGCTCACCCTCCAGCAGCTACTAGCCATGCTCTCCAAGGATGCTTGGCTAGCCACCCTAGATCTAAAAGAGGACTACCTCCATATTCCTATCAGGGAGTCATGCAGGAAATATCTCAGTTTCAGGACAGGATCTCAGCTCTCTGTGCTTCCCTTTGACTTATCTACTGCTCCTAGAGTTTTCACAAAATGTCTGATGCCAGCCATTGCCTTTTGCAGACAAAGAAATATTCAGATTTACCAGAAAGGAATATCCAGATTTACCCATACTTAGATGACTGCCTAACTCAGGCATACAGCCAGGAAAAGCTGCTCAAACACCTGGCCTTTGTAAAGTCCCTATTAACCTCCCTAGGATACACAATCAATGAAAAGAAATCCAAACAGGTGCCCACCCAAAGGATTAAATTCCTGGGAGCAAGCCTGAACACAGCATCCCAGGTAGCATTCCTTACACCAGAAAAGCAAAATTTCCTGACAGCCTACTTCTCTTCTCTCAACTAGCCACCAGACACCAGCTATCTTAAAGGAATATCCTGCAGGCTCTGGGGTTCATGGCATCTTGTATACTACTCATTCCATATGTCAGACTACATATGAAGAAACTTCAGTGGTACCTAAAAAGCCTTTGGTGCCAACACTTTCAAGACCTGAAGACTTTTATACCTATAATTCCTTGCCTCAGAAATGATTTTCTTTGGTGGGCAACAACATGTTCTCACAACTACCTTTCTCACCACCCCCTGCCACCCAGACCCTCACCACAGACGCATCAGACTATGTCTGGGGTGCACACCTGGATGGCAGGTGCATACAGGGCCAATGGAGCCCACAGCAAATCCCTCTGTACATCAACCAAAAAGACATGATGGCTGTCTAGCATGCCTTGATAGTTTTCAAGCCCCTTCTCTCCCCAGGGGCTCTCCTCATCAAAAACAGACAACACCACTGTAATGTGGTATATCAACAAGCAGGGAGGGACTCACTCCTTACCCTCTATGCAGGCTGGCCATGACCCTTTGGCACACAGCCTCTGCCAGGCAACTCCACCTGTTAGCACAATTCCTACCAGGTTCTCTCAACTCTCTGGCAGACCAATTAATCAGAAATCTTCTGTACCACACAAGTGGCATCTCAACAGAAGAACCTTGATGGTAATAACTCAGAAATGGGGCACCCCGAAGGTCAAACTCTTTGCTTACCACACCAACGATCAGCTCAGCAAATTCTACACCAGGGAGCATTACTGCATGGCTTGGAAAGTGGATGCCCTGTCCTTCCCCTGGGTCAGTCTGTCAGTCTATGCTTTTCCTCCACTACCTCTCATCCCCAGGGTACTACTCAAAATAAAGGAGGAAAAACCAAGGACAATTCTTATAGCTCCAGACTGGCCTTGCCAGCACTGGTACCCCTTGCTGCGCAGCCTGTCCCTACTGCCACCATGGCATCTTCCTCAGATTCCAAACCTCCTGACCCAGAGGGAAGAGGAATTCATGCATCCCCAATTGCAGACACTCATTTTGGCAGTTTGGCTTATTCCCTAACCCCCAACCAATCTGTCAACCTCAGTAAACAGGTTCTAGATGTTATACGTGAGGCCAGATGCCCTAGCACTATAAAGTCTTATGCTGACAAATGGAAAAGGTTCTGTACCTGGATTCAGGCTAAGGGAGGCAATACAGCACAGCACTTGTACCTCTCACCCTGGATTACTTAGCTGACCTACTACACAGTGGCCCCTCTTTTTCCTCTATTAAAATTCATGCCTCTGCTGTCTCTGCTCATTTTCCCACTGAGCAGCCCCCTTTATACACACCCCTCGATCAAACAGTTCCTAAGAGGGGCTAGCAACTTGACGCCACCCAGAAGAGCACCAACCCCAGCTTCAGACCTTAACTTTGTTTTGGAAAAGCTCACCCTGCCCCCTTCAAACCAGCTTCTTCTGCAGAGCTAAAATTTATCTCCTGGAAGACAGCTTTCCTTCTGTGCATCACTTCAGCCAGAAGAGTCTCCGAGCTGCAAGCACTCATGGCTGTGGTACCATTCATCATCATCTTCCATGCTGATAGGGTATCCCTCAGGACTAACCCATCCTTTATGCCCAAGGTGGTGTCCAGTGTGGCTCACAACCAATCCATTCATTTGCCCACCTTGTTTCCTAATCCCCAGAACAAGGGGGAAGGATCCTGCACTCTCTAGATGTGCACAGACAGCTCAGATTCTATCTGGACAGGACTAAATCCTTCAGAAAGTCTGATCAATTGCTGGTTATCTTTGCTACAGGGGCAGAAGGCAAAGTCATCTCCAAACAAACCATTTCCAAATGGATAGCACACTGCATCCATTTCTGCTACAAACAACATGGAAAGCCACCCCCCCAAGGGGGTCAGGACTCACTCCACCAGAGCAGCCTCCACCTCTGCAGCTTGCCTCAGAGGAGTCCCAACCATGGACATCCTGGAGGCTGCCACATGGACATCTGTTCACACTTTTACCAAACATCACCACCTGCCTCTCTTCAAATCCAGGGCAGGGTTTACCTCTCCAGTCTTGCAGGGCATCCTAGCCAGCCCCTAGTTTCCTTGACTGCCTCCACCCATTTCCTCAGCTTTGGGAATCAACCCAAATGTGATGGCTGTAGCAGTGAAACACAAAGAACATAGCACAGATGTTCTTTGTGTTTCATTGTTGCAGTCATCACATGTGGTTTATCTGCCTGCAGGTAGCCCTCAGTCGGCCTGAATACCAGAGTCTTGGGATTTCTGCATCGAATGCTGTCACTTCTTTCATGACGTCAGGTCATCAGGGGTATAAAACATGCAGCTGATGCCATTACATCAGGTTTTCTTGCCGTGCAGTGTCCGAAGCAGAAGTAGTTTGCAAGTGCCAGTCAGCTGCCTCCTGAAATTTAAATTTTTCGAGTTTCAGACCTGAAGTCTTCTAAAACATAAGTACCCTGTTGAGGATCCTTTTTTCTTGCTCTATCCGATGTCAGAAAAAGTTAACAATTGTCTTGCCTGTGGAAAGCAAATACCTCAAAGAGATTTTCATTCTTACTGCATCAACTGTTTAGGCCCAGACCACGACGTTCCTCGCTGTCAGTTTTGTGCTTTGTTTAACACCCAGACTATTCGTCGTCGAGCTATCTTTGTCGCTAAATTCTTTCGCTCTCATTTTCCAAAATCACTTTGATAATCCATCCGACTACCGATCCACCGAAACAAATGTAAGGATAAAGACAGAAAAAGATCGCATAGGCTGGTACTCAGGCACCTTTGCAGCCCCTGATACCTGCCTCTACAGATTTGCAGGCCTCTACTGAGTCCCATTCGGAGTCTGGTATGCCACGAGAGGCTTCTTTGACTATGGAACCTGCGGATGTCTCTACCTTGGATGGGTCTGGAGCCACTGTGCAGGCACCGGCTTTTGAGGGTGTATTCAAGCCTGCCGATTTTCATATTAAACCAATGACTTCAAACCAAAAATTCCGAATTTCTCAGGGCCAAAGTTCACACCACGCCTAGGAAACTGATGACCAAAGTGCATTCTCAGGCTCACATGCCTCAGAAACAAATGCTTAGAATGGCTGAAGATCTTATTACTTTAATTAGGGGAAGCCAGCCTTCCCCCTCAAAAAGACCAAGAACTGATTTTCCTTCTGATTCTTCAGATCATGAGTCCATTGACTCTGATCCTTCTGATTACCAAGACATACCCTTATCTATCTATGAGGATTCTGATGCAGAGGATTCCATTCCGCTCTGCTTCCCTACCAGAAGATTTTTCCTTTGGTGAAACCCTGCATACCCTTAGAGAAGATTTCTGCTGGGAGTGCCAGGACTACTCACAGACAAAAAAGAGACTCTGAATTTTTAAAACTTGCCTCAGCACAGGCCTCTAGCTATACCTCCTGTTCTGGAAATTGTAGATGATGTCTTCTTGGAATCCAGCCTTACCCCTAATACTTTGCCCCCAGCTCCCAGGAAACCTGACAGGTACTACATAGTACCTGACTCCCACAAATTTATTTTTAAAAATCCTACTGCGGATCCAGAGACCATTTGCCAGGGACCTAAAGACATTAAGGCTACAACAGCCAAAAACTCTACCCCTTCAGACAGGGACTCTAGGGCTTTAGACAGATGGGGTAAGAAGGTATACACCTCTGCTACTCTTGCCATCCCATGGCTTTAAATTGCCAGTTTCGTATGTTAAAGTATCAGCAACATATTATGGAACTAATTAAACAAAAAATTATGTTGATTCCTGATTGTGCAGAACATAAGGATTTACAAGACTTAATGCATTCTGCTAACCAAGTTGGAAAACATTCTTTGCAATGTGATTTTTATGCCTTAGAAGCATCTTGCAGGGCTGCTGTCACTGGGTCTGTTCTTAGAAGTCATGCTTGGCTTAAGGAACAAACTTTGCCAGACCATGTCAAAGCAAAATTACTAGATGCACCATTAAACCAAGAACTTCTTTTTGGCAATAAAGCAGAAGAAGTCCTCAAAAGGATGGAGGCAAAAGCTAAATCTATGCAAACTGTTAAATATTTCCTACAGGTACAGCCATCTAGATTCAGTAGGCATTGGCCTTCAAAAAACTGGTCTTTTCCAGTCCCTCCCAGACCTTCTCAGTCCAAACCCAGGGGCAGCAGACCACCAAGACTACAGTCTCAGGGTATGTACAGGTCTAAGCAATGGAGTGCTCCCAACTCTAAAACAGGGTGTAAAAGTAAGCCACCATCCTATGGTAAAATCTCACAATGACTTATCCTTAACCCTTCCAAGCCTTGCTCAAGTACTTGCATCTTTAGGAGGAAAACTTGCCCTGCATGCAAAAAAACTGGGAGTACATTACCCAGGACAGATGGGTCTTAAACATTGGAAGTGGAATCTGTATCCCTGGGAAACACTCACTGCCAACCCCAAGCAGATGGCCAGAACTCCCCCCAAACCAGTGGGCAGAGGCCCAACAGTAGGTACTTTCTCTCCTCAATATCAAGGCTATTCAACCTGTCCCAGCAGAGCAAAGAGGACAAGGTTTTTATTACAGACTGTTTCTGGTACTCAGAAAAGAAAACTCTCGGCACCCTATTCTGGATCTGTCTATTCTCAACACCTTTCTGGTGGTTCCAAGATTCAAAATGCTTACTCTCCAACAGCTACTTCCTATGCTAACCAAGGACTCCTGGCTAGCCACCCTAGACCTAAAGTAAGCTTATCAGCACATCCCCATAAGGGAATCATGCAGGAAATATCTACGTTTCAGAGCAGGCTCTATGCAGTATCAGTTCTTTGCACTTCCCTGTGGCTTATCTACTGCACCCAGGGTATTCACAAAATGCCTAGCTTCAACCATTGCATATGGCAGGCAGAGTAGAATTCAAATTTACCCATACTTGGACGATTGCCTGATTCAGGCAGACAGTCAGGAACTGCTTCTACAGCACCTGATATTTGTAAACAGACTTCTAACTTCACTGGGGTACACCATCAACGAAAATAAATCACATCTGGTACCCAGCCAACAGATTGTATTCCTGGTAGCAGGCTTGAACACAACTTCCCAGATGGCATTCCTCACTCCAGAAAAACAAATTTATTTGAAAAACTACTTCAGTCTACTGGCCACCAAAACCCATCTATCTGCAAGAAAAATACTGCAAACCTTAGGGTTCATGGCCTGTTGCATTTTACTAATTCCATATGCAAGACTGCATATGAGGAAACTTCAGTGGTACTTAAAAAGTATCTGGTGTCAACATTCTCAGGACCTGGAAACAATGATTCATATCATTCCTCAACCCCCTGCCACCCAAACCCTAACAACAGATGCATCAGACTATACATGGGGGGCTCACATGGCAGGACTATGCATTCAAGGCAAATGGAGCCCAAAGCAGATGCACCTGCATATTAATCAAAAAGAAAGGTTAGCTGTACAGAATTCTCTGACAGCCTTCAAAGGCCTTACTCTTCTAGGACAACTATTGGTAAAGACAGACAACTCCACAGTTATGTGGTATATAAACAAGCAGGGGGAAACCCATTCCCACCTACTCTGCAGATTAGCCATGGCTCTGTGGAACACAGCCTTGAGCAACCAAGTGCACCTGCAAGCTCAATTCCTGCTAGGCAAACTAAATTCACTGGCAGATGACTTAAGCAGAAATCTAATGGACCCACATTAGTGGAAACTGGAACCCAACATATTCAAGCTTCTGAGGCACAGGTGGGAGGCACCAGAGGTAGACCTTTTTGCTTCCCCTCAGAACTATCAATTGAGCAAGTATTGCTCCAGAACTCCTCACAGCCAAGCATGGAAAGTGGATGCCCTGTCCTTTACATGGGAAAACCTCTCAATCTATGCCTTTCCCCCTCTGCCCCTCCTCTCGAAGGTTCTACTAAAGATCAAACAGGGCAAGCCAAGTACAATCCTGATTGTACCAGACTGGC
Organism: Protopterus annectens; assembly: GCF_019279795.1. Taxonomy (NCBI): domain Eukaryota; kingdom Metazoa; phylum Chordata; order Ceratodontiformes; family Protopteridae; genus Protopterus; species Protopterus annectens. Next base: position 211,009,492 of record NC_056738.1, read on the forward strand.
CACGCTAGCACTGGTACCATCTTTTGCGCAGTCTGACAGTAGTACCACCATGGCACCTGCCTCAGACCCCTTCCCTGCTGTCCCAGCAGGAGGGCCAGATTTTGCATCCTCAGCTACAGACCCTGAACCTAGCAGCCTGGCTCATCCCCTGAACTCATCACCAGCAACCCTCAGTAAACAGGTGCTGGATGTCATTCTTGAGGCAAGGAGGCCTAGTACTAGAAAATCCTATTCGGAAAAGTGGAAAAGATATTGTTCTTGGAGCCAGTCTCAGGGAATGGACACAACTATGCCCAGCTTACCTCAGACACTAGATTACTTAACCAAAAAGCTCCACAAAGGCCTATCCTTCTCTTCAATTAAGATTCATGCCTCTGCCATCTCAGTTCATTATAATGCTGAGCCACCCCTCTTCACTCATCCTCGGGTCAAACAGTTCCTGAGAGGAGCCAAAAATTTAAGACTCCCCAGGAGATCTCTCACTCCAGCCTGGGACCTTAACTTCCTTGTCTGCAAAGCTATGGAGAGGATCATAATGGAACTCATAAATAAAGACATTGGGGACATACAGACACTGGATCCTACCCAATTTGGCTTTTTTGATCCTGCCTCTTTAACTTGGTCGACTTTTTCGAAACAGTCACTAAGGCCATTGATGAGGGTAAGGCAGTTCACACAGCCTACCTTGACCTAGCAAAAGCGTTCGACACAATACCCCACTCGGGCATCATAGAAAAGCTCACCAGCTTAGATGTAAACCCATATGTCACAAGATGGGTTGCAAACTGGCTCAAGGACAGAACCCACAGGGTTAGAGTTGCTGGTGCCATGTCAGACTCTAAGCCGGTCACGAGCGGTGTCCCACAGGGCTCAGTCCTGGGCCCTCTTGTGCGGCATTTATTTTTCTGAAGTGCAGGCAAACATAGGGGATTGTGGCTGACAAAATTTGCAGATGACTGCAAACTGGGCACCATAATTGACACTCCATCAGACACAGACATCCTCCAGAGAGGTCTCATAGAAATGGATAACTGGTGCCAGAGCCATGGCCTTAAGCTAAATGCCAAAAATGTATAGTCATACCCTTTGGGAAAACAACGTAACCCCTAATTACCACATAGGTGGTAATCCGTTAAACACGGAAGAAAATATCAGGGACCTCGGGAACCAAGTTGACAGTAACCTCTTTGACACTCACATTGCCAAAGTGGTTAGGAAGACCTTCTACATTGCCCACCTGATCATGAAGGATTCACATCCAGATCAGGAGAGGTCATTGTACCCCTGTACTCTTCACTTATCAGACCAATGATTGAGTACAACGCCCCATTCGAATGTACCTTACCCGACACCTGCAGCAGTTGGAAAGACCCAAAAGTTCCTCACCAAAAGGATAAAGGCTCAAACATATGTCATACGCTGTCCGACTGAAGAAACTTCAGCTCTATTCAGTCGCATACCGTCTGCTCAGAGGTGATCTGTGCCTGACATACAAGGCCATGTCCAACCCGGAATTAATGGACATGCTCCACCTCAAAAATCCAAATCCACCAGAGCCACGAGAGCAAGAGACTTAAACCTCAACACGGATATAAATAGGACGTGCTGGAGGGACAGATTCATCACCCAGAGACTCCCTACACTATGGAACAGAATCCCAGTCCATGTGAGGCAGAGCCCCTCACTGACTCTGTTCAAGAGAAATCTTGACGAGTGGATGGGAGATCGTAGGTTTACCCCAGGAATTATCTCTGTGTCACTGCTGGACAGAGGCACAGCAAACTAATGGGTATAGTATTCTCATCCTAAGGGGTGGTGAAAGCCACACACACTCTGGCTAGGCTTATAAATGCCCTAGGGCAGATAGCCTAGTATGAACCTATGAACCTATGAACCTAAAAGCTCACGGTTCCTCCCTTTGAACCTGCTACTACAGCAAAGTTAAAATTCCACTTATGGAAAATAGCTTTACTTCTAGCCATCACTTCAGCAAGAAGAGTGTCTGGATTGCAGGCCCTTATGGTCACGGAACCCTTCAATGTTCATCGTGTTTCACTGTTGCAGTCATTACACTTGGGTTATCCTGCTGGCAGGCTAACCGCTGTCGGCCTGAATTCCAAAGTCCTGGTCCGGCGTCGGTTGCTGTCGCTTCTTCCCTGACGTCAGTGCGCCAGGGGTATAAAAGATGCAGCTGACGCCATTTTCTTCAGTCTTTCTTGCTGTGCGGTACCCGAAGCAAAAGCAGTTCGCAAGTTCCGGTCGGCCGACTCCTGAGATTTTCGAAATCGAATTTCAGATCCGAAGTCTTCATTAAAGCTAAGTACCCCACTGGGGAAACTTTTTTCTTGCTCCAGACCGATGTCAGAAAAAGTTAATAATTGTATTTCTTGTGGGAAGCAAATACCTCATAAGGATTTTCACTCTTACTGTATTCCTTGCCTAGGCCCTGACCACGACATTATCAAAACGACGTTGCTAGCTGTCGGTTTTGTGCTAGATTTAACCAACGCATTATTAAGCGTCGGTACGATTTTGCCTTTCATTACTTTGGCCAAAGATTTAATTATATAATGCCGTCAGAACAGCCGACATCCAGAGTTTATAAAAAGCGCAAGGAAAAGGAAAAGGACAGGCATCCGAGGTCCAAAACCGACGACGAGGCCTCAGCTAGGCCAGTCACCGGTTCACTGGTTCTCAGTGAGGTGCTTTCGCAGCCCCTGACACCCACTACCTCAGAGCCACTGGCCGCTTCCTACTCCCATGTGGAGACAACTAGGCCTCTGGCTACTCAAGGTGTTGGACACTTGGAAACTATTCCCTCAGATGGGTCCAGAGCCACTGAGCAGGCATCGGCTTCTGAGGGTGTTTTCAGACCTACACAATTATATCTCAAGCCAACCTCAGCTTCCAAGGCAAAGACTAAAACAGCTTTAAAGACAAAGAAACAAGTACAGCATTCTCCTGGACAGACTTCCATGCCTAAGAAACAGATGCTTAAAATGGCCGAAGACCTAATTACTTTGATCAGAGGTTCCCAGCCCCCTCCTGATAAGAGGCCTAGGCAAGACACAGAATATGATTCTTCTGATCAAGTTTCCATTTCCTCTGACTCCTCTTCAGAACAGGGATACTCTCTTCCTCCCTATGAGGATTCTAATGCTGAAGAATCTATTCCTTCAGCCTCTCCTCCTGAGGATTATTCTTTTGGGGAAACCCTGCATACCATGTGGGAGCATTTTCACTGGGAGAGCCAAGATTACTCAGAATCTAAGAAAAGGCTCAGAGACTTTTTTTTATTACCTCAGCACAGACCTCTCACTATTCCTCCTGTTGTAGACATTGTAGATGATGTATTTTCAGAGTCCGGCCTGTCTCCTGACTCTTTACCCCCTGCACCTGTTAAGCCAGACAGATACTATTGGGTTCCAGATTCTCATAAATTTCTATATAAAAACCCTGCTGCTGACCCGGAAACTATATCTCAGGGTCCCAAAGGGGTCAAGGCTTCCACTACAAAAAACCCTGTCCCCTTTGATAGGGATTCTAGGGCACTGGACAGATGGGGAAAAAAGTTTACACTTCTGCTACCTTGGCTGTAGTGTAAGGGCTTTAAATTGTCAGTTTCATATGCTTAAATATCAGCAATACTCAATGTCACTGCTTAAACAGAAAATGTTGACAAATACTGAATGTTCTGAAAATAAAGAAATGCAGGATTTATTGCATGCAGCTAAGCAAGTGGGAAAGCATACTTTGCAATGTGGTTTTGATTCACTGGAGGCCTCTTGCAGGGCCGCTGTTACAGGTTCTGTCATTAGAAGGCATGCTTGGCTAAAGGAACAGAATATGCCTGATCATGTTAAAGCAAATTTATTGGATGCTCCATTACAGCATGATACTTTGTTTGGTGTTATGGCAGAAGAGGTGTTGAAGAAAATGGAGGATAAAGCGAAATCTATGCAGACAGTTAAGGATTTCTTACAGGTACAGCCACCTAGATTTAGCAGGAACTGGCCTTCCAAGAAATGGTCCTTTCCAGTGTCAGACAGGCCACAAAGAGGCAGATACAGACACCCTAGAGGCAGATCCCAGCCCCAAGGCTCATACAGGCCTAAACAATGGGGTGCGTCTACCTCCAAAAGTGGAGAAGACAAATCACAGCCATATAGGAAACAGTCCCAATGACTTTCCTCTGCCAATGCCAAGCACTTATCTTTTGGCAGCACCCTTAGGGGGAAAACTAACACTTTTTTCACAAAATTGGCACATGATCACCCAGGACAAATGGGTCTTAAATATAGTGTCTCAGGGCTACAGGTTCCACTTTCACACCCTTCCAAAGGCAAAAGGTATGCCAGACCTGCCACACAATCAATGGGCAGAGGCACAAAAAACAAGTTTTATCTCATGGACATGAGGGCTATTCAGCGAGTACCACAGCAAGAGCAGGGACAAGGATTTTACTCAAGACTTTTCTTGGTACCCAGAAAGGACAAAGCCTGGAGACCAATACTGGACCTGTCTATTCTAAACACTTTTCTGGACGTTCCAAAATTCAAAATGCTGACTTTGCAGCAGCTTCTGCCCATGCTGGGCAAGAAGGCTTGGCTTGTAACTTTGAACCTCAAAGAGGCATACCTGCATGTCCCAATAAGACAATCTTGCAGAAGATACCTCAGATTCATAGCTGGTTCAATGTACTACCAATTCTCTGCACTGCCCTTTGGCTTATCTACTGCGCCCAGGGTCTTCACAAAATGCCTGCACCAGTAATTGCATTTTGCAGACAAAGAGGAATCCAAATATATCCCTACTTGGACGACTGCCTTATTCAAGCAGAGAACAAGGACATTCTACTGAAGCATCTGGCATTTGTAAAAAGATTACTAATTTGCCTAGGGTACACAGTAAATGAAAAGAAATCAAAACTGATACCCTCTCAAGAGATAATATTCCTGGGTGCAAGCTTAAATACAACTGCCCAGATGGCTTATCTCATGCCAGACAAACAAAGGCAACTGACGTCTTACTTCGAAAAGATGCCAACAAAGACCCAGTTATCTGCAAGAAAAATTCTGCAGGCTTTGGGCTTCATGGCATCTTGCATTCTGCTAATTCCATATGCAAGACTGCATATGAGGAAGCTACAATGGTATCTAAAAAGTGTTTGGACTCAACATTGCCACAGCCTGGAAACATTAATTACCCTCATTCTCTGCCTGCAACAGGAGTTTCGATGGTGGGCACAGGCCTGTCACCACAACAAGGGATAGCCATTCACTTTACCCACAGCCAGGCAGACAATAACAACAGATGCATCAGATTATGCCTGGGGGACCCACATGGCAAGAAAATGTATTCAGGGCACATGGCCAGCAAGCCAAATGCATCTGCATATCAGTCAAAAAGAGATGCTAGCTGTAAAGAATGCCCTGACAGCCTTCAAGGATCTACTTCATCCGGGACAACTGCTGATAAAGACGGACAATACTACAGTCATGTGGTACATCAGCAAGCAAGGAGGCACACATTCCTACCCCCTCTGCAGACAAACCATGACTTTGTGGAACACAGCATTGACTTATCAAGTACACCTGCAAGCACAATTCCTGCCAGGAAAGACAAATACTCTGGCAGACGAACTAAGCAGAAACCTCATGGATCCTCACGAGTGGAAACTAGATCCATAAATCTTCAGCATGATAACCAGGAAATGGGGATGCCCAGACATAGATCTATTTGCCTCCCCTCACAACTGCCAACTACAGAGATTCTGCACAAGGACTTATCAAAAACAAGCATGGAAAGTGGATGCTCTATCATTCAGCTGGAAATCCCCTTACAGTATATGCCTTTCCTCCACTGCCTCTCCTCCCCAAGGTACTCCTAAAGGTCAGACAAGAGAAGCTAAAAATGATACTGATTGCTCCAGACTGGCCATGCCAGCACTGGTATCCAATCCTAAAGAGCCTGTGTCAAGGCCCAACCTGGACATTACCTCAAATACCTCTTTTACTGACCCAACAAAACAACCAGATCCTGCACAGCCAACTCAGAACCCTAAACTTGGCTGCATGGCAGATAATATAATCACTCAGAACACACCTCTCTCTAAAGCAGTTATGGATGTTATTTTGGAGGCCAGAAGGCCCAGAACCAGAACATCTTATGCAGAAAAATGGAAGAGATTCTGTGCTTGGAACCAGGCACAAGGAATTGACACGCTTGTACCAAATATTCCTCGGATTTTACAATACTTAACTGAGATGCTGGACAAAGGCCTATCCTTCTCATCAATTAAGATCCATGCCTCTGCCATTTCAGCTCATTACAATACGGACCCACCTATTTTTTCACATCCACTGCTAAGGCAGTACCTCAGAGGGGCCAAAAACATAAGACCTCCAAGGAGAGCACCAATACCTGCATGGGACCTCAATTTTGTCTTGGAAAAGCTTACACTGCCTCCTTTTGAGCCAGCCAATACAGCTAAGATAAAATTCTTATCCTGGAAAATAGCTCTGCTCCTAGCAATAACTTCAGCAAGAAGAGTCTCAGAGTTGCAGGCATTAATGGCTGTGGAACCTTTTATTATTTTCCATCCGGACAGGGTTTCTCTAAGGACTAACCCAACATTTATGCCTAAGGTGGTGTCCAGTGTGGCTCTTAACCAAACCATTCATTTGCCTACCTTTTATCCAAACCCATAGAATAAAGGGGAGAGACTTCTGCATTCTTTGGACATACACAGACAGCTACGCTTCTACTTGGACAAAACTAAAGCTTTCAGAAAGACTGAGCAACTCTTAGTGGCATATGCTGCAGGATCACAAGGAAAAGCTATTTCAAAGCAGACTATTTCAAAATGGATAGGCCACTGCATTCGTTTCTGCTATTCACAACATGGCAAATCAGTGCCTAAGGGCATCAGGCCACATTCAACCAGAGCAGCAGCCACTTCAGCAGCCTTCCTCAGAGGAGTACCAACCAAGGATATTTTGGAGGCTGCAACTTGGACTTCAGTGCACACTTTTACCACTTACCTCTTTACTCTAAATCCAGAGCAGGCTTTGCCACTGCAGTTCTGCAGGGCCTCATAGCCACTCCTAATTCTATTTAGACCCAGCCACCCAACCTCAGCTTTGGGATTCAACCCAAGTATAATGACTGCAACAGTGAAACACGATGAACATAGTACAGTTGTGTACCAACCATAAATGTAGATGTTAGAGTGTATTCACTGTTGCAGTCCAGGCTACCCTCCCACCATCCCCCTTTCATTGCTGGGACTTATCTGTACTTCTCTATTCTATACAACCTATGTGGTATATTTGCATGTAGATGAAGGTAATGTTTATGTTAGTGCATGCTTTTTTATAAGCAGAATTTTTTGCCTACCCTTTTGGGGACACGACATCTGGGGCAAGAAAAACTGAAGAAAATGGCATCGGCTGCATCTTTTATACCCCTGGCTCACTGACGTCAGGAAAGAGGTGACAGCAACTGACACTGGACCAAGACTTTGGAATTCAGGCTGACTGCGGGTGGCCTGCCAGCAGGATAACCCAAGTGTAATGACTGCAACAGTGAATACACTCAAACATCTACATTTATGGTAGGTACACAACTGTACTTTATCTTCCATGCAGACAGGGTTTCCCTCAGGACTAACCCATCATTTATGCCTAAGGTGGTATCTAGTGTGGCTTTAAACCAATCCATTCATTTGCCAACTTTTTCCCTAATCCTCAGAATAAAGGGGAACGGATCCTGCACTCCCTGGACGTACACAGGCAGCTCAGGTTCTATCTGGAAAGGGCTAAGCCTTTCAGGAAAACTGACCAGCTGCTAGTCAGCTTTGCTGCAGGGGCAGAGGGTAAGGCCATTTCAAAGCAAACCATTTCTAAATGGATAGCACACTGCATCCATTTCTGCTATAGGCGCCATGGGAAACCTACCCCACAGGGGATCAGGACACATTCCACTAGGTCTACATCTACCTCTACAGCCTTTCTCAAGGGAGACCCTACCAGGGACATCCTGGCAGCTTCAACCTGGAGCTCTGTACACACTTTCATCAAGCATTACCACTTACCTGTCTTTTCTAAATCAAGAGCTGGATTTGCCACAGCAGTCTTGCAAGGCCTGATTATCAGCCCGAAGGCTTCTTGACTGCCTCTACCCATCCTCAGCTTTGGGAATCAACCCAAATGTGATGACTGCAACAGTGAAACATGAAGAACATAGTACAGGTGTGTACGCTTATCATAAATGTAGATGTTCGAGTGTATTCACTGTTGCAGTCCTGGTTACCCTCCCTCCAGCCCCCTGACATATTCATCGTGTTTCACTGTTGCAGTCATTACTCTTGGGTTATCCAGCTGGCAGGCTACCCGCAGTCGGACAGAATTCCAAAGTCTAGGTCTGGCATCGGTTGCTGTCACCTCTTCCCTGACGTCAGTGCGCCAGGGGTATAAAAGATGCAGCCGACGCCATTTTCTTCAATCTTTCTTGCCACCCAGTGCCCAAAGCAAAAGCAGTTCACAAGTGCCGGTCGGCCGACTCCTGAGATTTTCAAATCTGAATTTCAGAACCAAAGTCTTCATTAAAGCTAAGTACCCCATTGGGGAAACTTTTTTCTTGCTCCAGACCGATGTCAGAAAAAGTTAACAATTGTATTTCTTGTGGGAAGCAAATACCTCATAAGGATTTTCACTCTTACTGTATTCCTTGCCTAGGCCCTGATCACAACGTTGCTGACTGTTGGTTTTGTGCTAGATTCGGTTCGATTTTGAATTTCATTACTTTGGCCAAAGATTTAATTACATAATGCCGGTGGAAAACCCGACAACTGGAGTTTACAAAAAATGCAAGGACAAGGATAGGCATCCGAGGTCCAAAACAGATGACAAAGCCTCTTCTAGGTCAGTCGCCGGTTCGCTGGTTCTCAGTGAGGCGCTTTTGCAGCCCCTGGCACCCGCTACCTCAGAGCCACAGGCTGCTACCGACTCCCATGTGGAGCCGACTGGGCCTCTGGAAACTCAAGGTATTGGACACTCGGAAATTAATCCCTCAGATGTGTCCGGAGCTGCTGAGCAGGCATCGGCTTCTGAGGGTGTTTTCAGACCTACAATATTATATGTTAAGCCATCTTCAGCTTCAAAGACAAAGACTAAAGCAGCTCTAAAGACAAAGAGACAAGTACAGCATTCTCCTATTCAGACTTCCATGCCTAAAAAACAGATGCTCAAAATGGCCGAAGACCTAATTACTTTGATCAGGGGCTCCCATCCCCCTCCTGATAAGAGGCCTAGGCAAGAGACAGAGTATGATTCTTCTGATCAGGTATCTATTTCCTCTGATTCCTCTTCTGAACAGGATTACTCCATGTTTCCCTATGAGGATTCTTATGTTGAAGAATCCATTCCTTCAGCCTCTCCTCCTGAGGACTATTCTTTTGGGGAAACACTGCATACTATGAGGGAGCATTTCCACTGGGAGAGCCAAGATTATTCTGAGTCTAAGAAAAGGCTCAGAGACTTCCTGCTTCTTCCTCAGCACAGACCCCTTGCTATTCCACCTGTTCTAGACATTGTAGATGATGTATTTTCAGAGTCCGGACTCTTTACCCCCTGCACCTGCTAAGCCAGACAGATACTAGGTCCTAGATTCTCATAAATTCCTATATAAAAACCCCACTGCTGACCCAGAAACTATATCTCAGGGTCCCAAGGGGGTTAAAGATTCCACTGCAAAAAAACCTGTCCCCTCTGATAGGGATTCTAGGTCTCTAGACAGATTGGGGAAAAAGTTTACACTTCTGCCACCCTGGCTGTAAGGGCTTTAAATTGTCAATTTAATATGCTTAAATATCAGCAATATTTAATGTCACTTCATAAACAGAAAATGTTGACAAATACTGAATGTTCAGAGAACAAGGAATTGCAGCATTTATTGCATGCAGCTGAACAAGTGGGAAAGCATACTTTGCAATGTGGTTATGATACACTGGAGGCCTCTTGCAGGGCCGCTGTTACAGGTTCTGTTATTAGAAGGCATGCTTGGTTAAAGGAACAAAATCTGCCTGATCATGTTAAAGCAAAATTATTAGATGCACTATTGCAGCATGATACTTTGTTTGGTACTAATGCAGAAGAGGTGTTGAAAAAATGGAGGATAGTCAAGGATTTCTTACAGGTACAGCCACCCAGGTTTAGCAGAAACTGGCCTTCTAAAAATTAGTCCTTTCCAGTCTCAGACAGACCACAAAGAGGCAGATACAGGCATCCTAGAGGCAGATCTCAGCGCCAAGGCTCATACAGGCCTAAACAATGGGGTGCTACTACCTCTAAGAGCAGAGAAGACAAATCACAACCTTACAGGAAACAGTCCCAATGACTTTCCTCTGCCAGATCCAAACCCTTTTCTTTTGACAGCTCCCTTAAGGGGAAAACTAGCACTTTTCCATCAAATTGGCAAATGGTTACCCAAGACAAATGGGTCCTGAACATAGTGTCCCAAGGCTACAGGTTCCATTTTCACACTCTTCCAAGGTCAAAAGGTATGCCAGACCTGCCACACAATCAATGGGGAGAGGCACAAAAACAAATTATAGCCCTCATGGGCATAAGGGCCATTCAGCAAGTACCACAACAAGAGCAGGGGCAAGGGTTTTACTCCAGACTTTTCCTAGTACCCAGAAAGGACAGAACCTGGAGACCAATACTAGACCTATCTATAGGAAATACGTTTCTGGAAGTCCCAAAATTCAAGATGTTGACTCTTCAGCAGCTACTGCCCATGCTGGGCAAGAGGGCTTGGTTCGTGACTTTGGACCTAAAAGAGGCATACCTGCATGTCCCAATCAGACAATCTTGCAGAAGATACCTCAGATTCATAGCTGGCTCAATGCATTACCAATTCTCTGAACTGCCCTTTGGCTTATCTACTGCACCCAGGGTTGTCACAAAATGCCTGGCACCAGTAATTGCATTTTGCAGACAGAGGAATTCAAATATATCCCTACTTGGATGACTGCCTAATTCAAGCAGAGACCAAAGACATTCTTTAAAAGCATCTAGTGTTTGTAAAAAGATTACTAACTGGCCTAGGGTACACAGTAAATGAAAATAAATCAAAACTAGTGCCCTCTCAAGAGATAATATTCCTGGGTTCAAGCTTAAATACAACTGCCCAGATGGCTTATCTCACGCCAGACAAGCAAAAGTAACTGACTTCTTACTTCAAGAAATTGGCAACAAAAACCCACTTATCTGCAAGGAAAATCCTGCAGGCCCCGGGTTTCATGGCATCCTGCATTCTACTAATTCCATATGCCAGACTGCATACGAGGAAACTACAATGGTATCTAAAACGTGTTTGGACTCAGCATTGCCACAGCCTGGAGACAGTAATTGCACTCATTCCCTGCCTACAACAGGAGTTTCGATGCTGGGCAGAAGCTTGTCACCCCAACAAGGGTCTGCCATTCAGTTTACCTACAGCCAGACAGACACTAACAACGGATGCATCAGATTACACCTGGGGGGCCCATATGGCAGGAAAATGTATTTAGGGCACATGGCCTGCAAACCAGATGCATCTTCACATCAGTCAAAAAGAGATGCTAGCTGTTCAAAATGCCCTGACAGCTTTCAAGGACCTGCTTCATCCAGGACAGCTACTGATAAAGACAGACAATACTATGGTCATGTTGTACATAAATGAGCAGGGAGGTACACATTCCTACCCCCCCCTGTAGACTAGCAATGACCTTATGGGACACAGCATTGGCTTTTCAAATTCACCTGCAAGGACAATTCCTGCCATGAAAAACAAATACTCTGGCAGACGAACTAAGCAGAAACCTCATGGATCCCCACGAATGGAAACTGGATCCACAAGTCTTCAACATGATAATAAGGAAATGGGGATGCCCAGACATAGATCTATTTGCCTCCCCTCACAACTACCAATTGCAGAGATTTTGCACAAGGATTTATCACAAACAAGCATGGAAAGTGGACGCCCTATCCTTCAGCTGGAAAAACCTAACAGTATATGCCTTTCCTCCACTGCCTCTCCTTTCCAGGGTACTCCTAAAGGTCAGACAAGAGAAGCCAAAAATGATACTGATTGCACCAGACTGGCCACGCCAGCACTGGTACCCAGTCCTAAAGAGCTTGTCTCAAGGTCCAGCATGGATATTACCTCAAACTTCTCACTTGCTGACCCAACAAAACAATCAGACCCTGCACAGCCAACTCAGGACCTTAAATCTGGCAGCATGGCAGATAATGTAACCATTCAGAACACACCTTTTTCTAAAGCTGTTATGGATGTTATCTTGGAGGTCAGGAGGCCCAGTACCAGAAAATCTTATGCAGAAAAATGGAAGAGATTCTGTGCTTGGAGCCAGGAACAAGGCATTGACATGTGTGTACCAAATATACCTCAGATTTTACAATACCTAACTGAGATGCTGAACAAAGGCCTTTCTTTGTCATCAATTAAGATTAATGCCTCTGCCATTTCAGCCCATTACAATACGGAACCACCTATCTTTTCTCATCCTTTAATATGGCAGTACCTCAGAGGGGCCAAAAACATTATGCCTCCAAGGAGAGCACCAATTCCGGCCTGGGACCTCAGTTATGTTTTGGAAAAACTCACACTGCCTCCTTTCAAGCCAACTTCAACAACAGGTATAAAATTCTTATCCTGGAAAACAGCTCTACTCCTAGCAATAACCTCAGCAAGGCGAGTCTTGGAGTTACAAGCACTCATGGCTGTGGAACCTTTTATCATTTTTCATCCAGACAGGGTGTGTCTGAGGACAAATCCTACATTTATGCCTAAGGTGGTATCCAGTGTGGCCCTCAACCAAACCATTCACTTGCCTACCTTTTATCCAAATCCACAGAACAAGGGTGAGAAAATTCTGCATTCTTTGGACATACACAGGCAGTAATGCTTCTATTTGGACAGAACTAAAGCTTTCAGAAAGACTGAGCAACTTTTAGTGTCATATGCTGCAGGATCACAAGGAAAGGCTATCTCAAAACAGACTATTTCAAAATGGATAGGCCATTGCATCCATTTCTGCTATTCTCAACATGGCAAATCAGTGCCTAAGGGCATTAGGCCTCATTCCACCAGAGCAGCAGCCACTTCAGCAGCCTTCCTCGGAGGAGTACCAACCATGGATATCTTAGAGGCTGCAACTTGGAGTTCAGTGCACACTTTCACAAAGCACTACCACTTACCTCTTTACTCTAAGTCCAGAACAGGCTTTGCCACTGCAGTCCTGCAGGGCCTCATAGCCTCTCCTAATCCTATTTAGCCCAGCCACCCATCCTCAGCTTTGGGATTCAACCCAAGAGTAATGACTGCAACAGTCAAACACGATGAACATAGTACAGTTGTGAACCTACCATAAATGTAGATGTTTGAATGTATTCACTGTTCCAGTCCAGGTTACCCACCCACCATCCCCCTTCTCTTTGCTGGAACTTATCTGCACTTCTCTATCCTATACAACCTATTTGGTGTATTTGCTTGTAGATAAAGAAAATGGTATTTTTCTGCATGCATTTTTGTTGGCATATTTTTCAGCCTACCAATTTGGGGGCACCTGACATCTGGGGCAAGAAAAACTAAAGAAAATAGCATTGGCTGCATCTTTTATACCCCTGGCGCACTGACGTCAGGGAGGAGGTGACAGCAAATGATGCTGGACCTAGTCTTTGGAATTCTGACTGACTGAGGGTAGCCTGCCAGCAGGCTAACCCAAGAGTAATGACTGCAACAGTGAATACACTCGAACATCTACATTTATGGTAGGTACACAACTGTACTTTCCACACCACGTAATTGCTTCCTATTTAGGGGGCTCCTGACATCTGGGGCAAGAAAAACTGATGTAATGGCATCGGCTGCATGTTTTATACCCCTGATGACCTGACATCATGGAAGAAGTGACAGCATCCGATGCAGAAATCCCAAGACTCTGGTATTCAGGCCGACTGAGGGCTATCTGCAGGCAGATAACCCAAATGTGATGACTGCAACAGTGAATACACTCTAACATCTATATTTATGCTAAATGTACACGTGTACTTTGTGTACTCTTGGAAAACAGCTTTCCTTTTAGCAGTCACTTCAGCTAGAAGGATTTCCAAATTACAAGCCCTTATGGCAGTGGAGTCTTTCATTATTTTTAATGCGGAGAGGGTGTCTCTCAGGACCAATCCATCCTTCATGCCTAAGGTGGTATTCAGTGTGGCTCTTAATCAAACCATTCATTTGACAACTTTCTTTCCCAATCCACAGAACAAGGGGGAGCGGATTCTGCATTCATTGGATGTACACAGACAGCTTAGATTTTACTTAAACAGGACTAAATTTCTATGAAAATCTGATCAACTACTGGTGGCATTTGCTGCAGGGGCAGATGGAAAGGCTACTTCAAAGCAGACTATTTCCAAAATGGATATGCCATTGCATTAGTTTCTGCTATATGCACCATGGTAAAACTATCCCCCAGGGGATCAGATTTCATTCCACCATTGCTGCATCTACTTCTACAGCCTTTCTCAGAGGTGTTCCTACCAGAGACGTTCTAGAAGCTGCTACCTGGAGTTCAGTTCATACGTTCAACAAACATTACCATTTACCTCTCTTCTCTAAATCCAGAGCTGGCTTTGCCATTGCTGTTCTGCAGGGCCTAATAGCTGGGCCTAATGCTGTATAATTGCCTCCTCCCATCCTTAGCTTTGGGAATCTATCCAAATGTGATGACTGCAACAGTGAAACACGAAGAACATAGTACAGTTGTGTACACTTACCATAAATGTAGATGTTCAAGAGTATTCACTGTTGCAGTCCTGGTTACCCTCCCTCCAGCCCCCTGACTTCTATTGACTATACCTCTATTCTCGTTTACTATGCTTAAAGCTTTTTGGTGTATTTGCTTTTTTGTTGGAGGTGTAACATTGTATATAATTGCTTCCCATTATGGGGGCACCTGACATCTGGGGCAAGAAAAACTGATGTAATGGCATCGGCTGCATGCTTTATACCCCTGACTTCCTGACATCATGGAAGATGAGACAGCAACCAACACAGGACCCAAGACTTTGATAATCAGGCCGACTGAGGTCTACCTGCAAGCAGATAACCCAAATGTGTTGACTGCAACAGTGAATACACTCGAACATCTACATTTATGGTAAGTGTACAGAACTGTACTATATTTGCCTCATATTTTTGGTGTGTTCCTCCTGAAATGTGTTCTTTTCTGGCAATTAGGTGAGGATTGAAGTCATTAACTAATGGCAAATGTGTGTTTAAGACTCCACATCCTTCAGAACATTCATGCTAATGCAAAATCTATTTTTCTATCAACTGAGTTTGTAAGAGCAATATTTAAAATCTGTCCCTATTTGTCCCCTCATCATTTCAGGCTTTGTGCAGATTTTTTGCTCTAGGAGGTTGAGAGGTATGGTAGGGGATAAATCCTCCAAGTGTACACAAGCACAACCCCAGGCCCACAAAAGAAATAAAGCACATACTGAACATGTTATGCATCAGCATAAAACACGCACAGAGCCCTGAAAGGCCAATCATTGCAATATGTCACAAACACATTCCCAAGTAGTTGTCACAACACCACAATACACCCTCATAACCTACAGAAAATAATGATGATGATAATATATCCCTGTTTATAATGCCCAAAGGGATGCTTAAGTGTAGCTACGTGGATGTGCACATTACAGCTTAAACATCCCATAGGAGTTAAATGAAAATAGATAAAAAAAAAAAAATGTTAAAACCATGATAGTGTAGTGGTTAGAGTAAGAGCTTTACATACATGTGTTCAGGGTTCGCATCTCACAATAAACAATTTATTTTATCATATGAAAATAGTGTTAAACTTATTTTAGTAAATGTAAACTATGCAGCAATTAGTTTTTGCCAACCAGGGTGGAGTAGCTGTTCCAAAAGTGAGATGTCAGTGTAGCAAAGATGTGAAACCTTCATATAAACACACGTGCACCATACAGTATAGTCACACAGGGATATAATGCAATGAAAGCACATAAGGAGATATCATGAAAGATAAATGCAAAAGTATAAATGTGTAATATTTATGTTATATTACACAGTTACTGGTGATTAACATACAAAAATGAGTATGCTAATTGGCCAGCCCAAACAGAGTGCCCATTGTAAATCCAAGAGTATGCAAATGGAAAAGGTCTGGATGCCTGGACTATTTCCATTTGTATACCACCTGTTTGTATTTCCAGTCTGCAGACATAGCAATGAGGATGTATTTACAAACATATCTCGCTATGTGTTACGAGTCAAAGAACTCATACCACATAGCAAGATATCATAAAAAAATGCAATTGATATCCTCCTGTCAACAGAGAAAGGAAGAACTCCATTGCCTTTTTAATATATCTTACTATGTCATAGGAGTGAAGCAACTCGTATAACATATTGAGATATGTTTAAAAACAAAAAAAAAAAAAAAAGAAAAGAAAAAGCAAATGAGATTTCCCTATCTCCGTTGCTACCTCAGTACAGCACTGATGTACTATGTAAGTGTGGGAACATATCCCTTACGCATGTGCAGTACATCAGAAATGATCCAGAATACCGGAAAATTGTGGAAGGACAGCATGGAGGCATGATACAATGACATTTTTAAGAAAGGTACATATCGTATTATTTTCCTTAAATAATGTCATTGTATAATAGCAATAACCCATGCCTGGGTGTGGGCAATGCTGGACCTACCCACGGTTGGCATTGTATGGTCATGAGGGCATTGCCCTCGTGACCAAACCACACCAACTGTGTGTAAATCCAGTATTAACCACACCCAGCTGTGGCTTATTGCTTAAATATAACATTATACGTATAATATGCAGAAATGTGCCTGAATCCATTTGTATCCATTAGACCTTGTTCTGCCCAGCAACAAAATAGTCAGTCCTGCCAACTCTCAAACTCAGGATGCTGTCCTCAACAGTCACCCCAGCATGCCACTATACCATCTGACCTGTGAGATGTTATAGTGCTTTAATGAACTTATCCGGCATTCAGGTAATTTAACGTAATAAACAAAAGAGTGGTTCCAAGTGCTGAACCTATAACCCTGGTCATTTTAATCAGAGGAATGTACCAGTATACCAGTTGAGCTGTAGGAATTAATGTTGCTTTTGCAAACATATCATGCAATAGAGGCATACAACATTATTGGGAAAATGTTGTGGAACCCTTTGTGTATTGTATATAGACATTTATACACAAACACACACACACACACACACACACACACACACACACACACATATATATATATATATATATATATATATATATATATATATGTGTGTGTGTGTGTGTGTGTGTGTGTGTCAGATGAAACCTATATATGTAAATGTACAGTCATAATATAGATAAACATATATTAAATATAATGGAAGGAAAATAAAATATACACATATATATTGGTTTACTATTGAAATCTCGAAAGTCACAAAAAAAGGTACTTAGCAAACTAATTTGAAGAAAGTACACATAACCTAACCATCCTAATGTCAAAAATCAGCTATTAATGCTGAAAATGTCGGACATGACATTTTCGGCACTTAAAAGCAATGCCACCCTTGCCGCTACTTCGTAATTAGCACACCTAACATCCAGTTTATGCAGGGGGGCAAGCCCTCCTGCACCCTCCTGTGGGGGGCTGCGCCCCCACACCCCCCCTAACTATATATTCTAACTCCGAGATCGCACTACAGTAGAGGAAAGGGATTTATTTCCCTAACCACACTGTACCACGATCCCTGTACATCCCTTCGAACATTCATATTTGCGAATGGACAGTCAGTTCACAAATATAACGTTCGCTCATTTAACCTACACACATATGAAGTATTCGAACATCTGTAGTTCGAATACTTCATAGCCCTACAATAGTATACTGACATTCTAATGGTAAACCTCTCTCTCCCTCTTTCTCTCTCTTTCTCTCTTTCTCTCTCTATATATATATATATATATATATATATATATATATGTGTGTGTGTGTGTGTGCGTGTGTGTGTGTGTGTGTGTGTTGCTCTTCTTTCGGCTTTTCCCAGATGTTCATCGTGTTTCACTGTTGCAGTCATTACACTTGGGTTATCCTGCTGGCAGGCATCCCGTAGTCGGCCCAAGTTCCAAAGTCTTGGTCCGGCGTCAGTTGCTGTCGCCTCTTCCCTGACGTCAGTGCACCAGGGGTATAAAAGTTGCAACCGACGCCATTTTCTTCAGTCTTTCTTGCTGCGCGGTGCCCGAAGCATAAGCAGTTCGCAAGTGCCGGTCGGCCAACTCCTGAGATTTTCAAAATTGAATTTCAGAACCAAAGTCTTCAATAAAGCTAAGTACCCCGTTGGGGAAACATTTTCTTGCTCCAGACCGATGTCAGTAAAAGTTAATAACTGTATTTCTTGTGGGAAGCAAATACCTCATAAGGACTTTTACTCTTACTGCATTCCTTGCCTAGGCCCTGACCACGACGTTACTAGTTGTCGGTTTTGTGCTAGATTCAATAAACGCACTATTAAACATCGGTTTGATTTTGCTTTACATTATTTTGGATGAAGATTTAATTTCATAATGCCGTCGGAACAACCGACGACCGGAATGTATAAAAAACGCAAAGACAAAGAAAAAGACAGGCATCCGAGGTCCAAAACTGATGACGAAGCCTCTTCTAGGTCAGTCGCCAGTTCTCAGTGAGGCGCTTTTGCAGCCCCTGACACCCGCTACCTCAGAGCCACAGGCCGCAACTGACCTGTGGAAACTCAAGGTATTGGGCCTATGGAAAATATACCCTCAGATGGGACCGGAGCCGCTGAGCATGCACCGGCTTCTGAGGGTGTTTTCAGACCTTCACAGCTTACGATTAACGGTACTACAGCAGCAAAGGCAAAGCCAAAAACACCATTAAAGACAAAGAAACAAGTGCAGTATTCTCCAGAACAGTCATCCATGCCAAAGAAACAGATTCTAAAAATGGCCGAAGACCTTATTACTTTAATCAGGGGCTCCCATCCCCCTCCTGACAAAAGGCCTAGGCAAGACACTGATTATGATTCCTCTGATCAGGGCTATTCTTTCCCTCCCTATGAAGACTCTGATGATGAAGAGTCCATTCCTTCAGCCTCACCGCCTGAGAATTACTCTTTTGGGGAAACCCTACACAACATGAGGGAGCATTTCCATTGGGAGAGCCAGGATTACTCGGAATCCAAGAAAAGGCTCAGAGATTTCCTTCTATTGCCTCAGCACAGGCCCTTAGCTATCCCCCCTGTGCTTGATATTGTTGATGATACAGGTTCATAGATTAGTACTAAGCTAACTGCCCTTGCGAGCCATTTTAAGCCTAGCCAATTATCCCTTGTGAGACTCAAACCCTGAATCTTTTGTTTGTAAGGCAAACACCTTAACCATTAGGCCACCCTCCCTAAATAATTCACCAGCTACAGGTTCATATTTTTCTGAATCCAGTCTGTCTCCAGATTCTTTACCCCCTGCACCAGAAAAGCCAGAGAGGTACTACAGGGTCCCTGACTCTCATAGATTTCTTTATAAAAACCCTGCTGCAGACCCAGAAACTGTTTCTCAGGGTCCAAAAGGTGTTAAAACGTCCACTGCCAAAAATCCTGTCCCCTCAGTTAGGGATTCCAGAGCTTTGAACAGATGGGGGAAAAAAGTTTACACTTCTGCTACTTCAGCTGTAAGAGCCTTAAGCTGTCAGTTTCACATGCTTAAATATCAGCAGCATCTCATGCCACCGTTAAAGCAGAAAATGGTTACAAATATAGAAGGTCCTGACACTAAAGAAATGCAGGATTTATTGCATGCAGTTGAACAAGTGGGAAAGCATACTCTGCAATGTGGTTTTGATTCTTTAGAGGCTTCTTGCAGAGCTGCAGTTACAGGCTCAGTTATTCGAAGACATGCTTGGTTGAAAGAACAAAGTTTACCTGACCATGTTAAAATGAAATTGTTGGATGCTCCACTACAGCATGATACTTTGTTTGGTGTTAAGGCAGAAGAGGTGTTAAAGAAAATGGAGGATAAAGCAAAGTCAATGCAAACTGTGAAAGATTTCTTACAGGTTCAGCCACCTAGATTTAACAGAAACTGGCCTTCAAAAAAATTGGTCTTTTCCAGTGTCAGACAGGCCACAAAGAGGCAGATACAGATGCCCAAGAGGCAGATCTCAGCCCCAAGGCTCCTACAGACCTAAACAATGGGGTGCTTCAGCCCCCAAAGGAGGAGAAGATAAATCACAACTTATAGGAAACGGTCACAATGACTTCCCTTTGCAAATGCCAAGCTCTTACCAGTTGACAGCACCCCTAGGGGGAAAGCTAGCACTTTTCTCAAAAAAGTGGCACATAATCACCCAAGACCTGTGGGTGTTGAACATAGTTTCTCAAGGGTACAGGTTCCACTTCCACACACTTCCAAAACCAAAAGGTATGCCAAACCTGCCACAAAACCAATGGGCAGAGGCACAAAAAACAAATTGCTGCTCTTATGGATATGGGAGCTATTCAAAAAGTTCCACAAGAAGAACAGAGCCAAGGTTTTTACTCATGACTTTTCCTAGTACCCAGAAAGGACAAAGCATGAAGACCAATACTGGACCTGTCAATACTAAATACTTTCCTGGATGTTCCAAAATTCAAAATGTTAACACTACAGCAACTCTTGCCCATGCTGGGCAAAGAGGCTTGGCTAGTTACTTTGGATCTCAAGGAGGCATACCTGCACGTCCCAATCAGACAATCGTGCAGAAGATACCTCAGATTTATAGCAGGCTCATTGTATTATCAATTCTCTGCACTGCCCTTTGGCTTATCTATTATATCTATATTGGCTCCCTGCGGAATACCTACAAATAGCGTCAGTTGCTATAGCCTACCCCATCTCAATCTTGATAAACAGAACTAGAACTGAGGCCACCATCCCCTCTATTTGGAAAATATTATACATCATCCCTCTTCATAAAGGAGGAACTTCCACGGAAACATCCAACTACAGACCCATAGCAATATTGTCTCCTATAGCAAAAATTATGGAAAGGTGTGTTCACAAGCAACTTCTACACTATCTCACCCTTAACAATCTTTTGTCTAAAACTCAACATGGGTTTCGACCCCATCATAGTACAACTACTGCCCTCCTTTCCTTTGTTGACTCAGTCAATAGTAACCGCAATAACAAATTAATATCCTCTGCTCTCTTTCTTGATCTATCGAAAGCTTTCGACATGGTCACTCACCAGCTATTGCTCCACACCCTTGAAACCCTCCACCTTGACAACCCAGCCCTAAGATGATTTAATGCTTACCTTTCCGGGAGGCAACAAGCTGTCCAGTGGCAAAATAAGCTATCTCACCTGCTACCTAACTCCATTGGAGTTCCCCAGGGTTCCATACTTGGTCCCCTTCTTTTCTCGGCATTCATAAATGATCTTCACTCAGTCATCCCTAAAGCCACCTGCATTCAATATGCAGATGACTCCACCTTGATCTGCTCTGAAGTCTCTCTCCCTAATCTCCAAGTAGTCACTCAACACTGTTTTGCTACAGTTGAAAAATGGTTCTCAGAACGGAAACTCATCCTAAATCCAACAAAAACTAAGTTACTGTTATTTTTCCCCACCTTAGCTATTCCTCCATGGCAACAACCTCCACACGCTAATAATACGACCTTCTACATCGAATCCAGCAACGGGACCATTATTGAGCCTGTCACCAACACCAAACTATTAGGTGTTACTATTGACCACAAGCTTAAATTTGATATGCACATTAATCAAACCATTAAGACAGTTAATAAGAAACTTGGCTCTATGTACAGAATTAAGAACTTTCTAACTCCTCATGCTAAACTAACCATTGCTCGTACTCACCTCCTCTCCACTCTACTATATGCCTCTCCAGTGCTATCTTTCCTTAATAACAGAGAGGTTAATAAACTTTCTGTTGCCTATAACCATATTGCCAAATTTGTAACTGGATCACCTTATCGTACACACCACTGCCATAACCTAAGGAAACTTGACTGGTTAGAACTTCCCAATCTTCTCAAACTTAACCAACTCACTGAAGCATTTAAAATAATTAAGCAGCCGGATAAAACCCCCTCACTGAATAAACTTCTGACCCCCTACTCCAATCTAAACTGCCTTCGATCTTCAAGTCAGTGTCTTGGTTCTAACCACTAAATCTAATAACTCTGGTGGTGATGCCCTTTATGCCAATTCCATTGGAAAGGTATGGAACTCCCTTCCAAATAACCTAAGACTCATCACCTCACTTAGCCAATTCAAAAATAATCTTAAAGAATTCTTTAAATCACACTGGCTATGCCCATGTCCTAAACCAGACTAATCCCAAATGTCTCTTACCACCCTAGTCTCTTCCCTCTCCTTAGAGCTAATAATACTTAGCCCCTCTGTTTGCTCAACGTATCCTTGTTAAGCTTACACACAACATGTGATTGTGAATGTATCAAGTTTTGAATTTGTTGTTTTTCCTTGTTTACTTAATCATTATGTATAATTATAATTCTTTCTGTATGCAAATGTATGTTTTCTTACTTTTTCTCTTATTGTGGAGCTTTTCTCCCCGGACCTCTACTGAAAATGGACATGTATCCAGATGAACCAGCCCGGTCAACAAATGTAAAATAAAAATATAAAAATAATTATCTACTGCACCCAGGGTCTTCACAAAATGCCTGGCACCAGTAATTGCCTTTTGCAGACAGAAAGGAATTCAAATATATCCCTGCTTGGATGACTGCCTTATTCAAGCAGACAGCAAAGACACTCTTCTAAAGCACCTGGCGTTTGTAAAAAGATTACTAATTTGCCTTGGGTACACAGTCAACGAAAAGAAATCAAAACTAGTGCCCTCTCAAGAGATAATATTCCTGGGTGCAAGCTTAAATACAACTACCCAGATGGCTTATCTGACGCCAGACAAACAAAGGCAACTGACTCATTACTTTCCAATGATGGCAACAAAGACCCAGCTCCCTGCAAGAAAAATTCTGCAGGACCTGGGTTTCATGGCATCTTGCATTCTACTAATTCCATATGCCAAACTGCATATGAGGAAACTACAATGGTATCTAAAAAGTGTTTGGACTCAGCATTGTCACAGCCTAGAGACAATCATAACCTTGATTCCCTGCCTACAACAGGAGTTTCGATGGTGGTCCCAGGCCTGTCACCACAACAAGGGACAGCCTTTCACCTTACCTACAGCCAGGCAGACAATAACAACGGATGCATCGGATTATGCCTGGGGAGCACATATGGCAGGAAAATGTATTCAGGACACGTGGCCCAAGGAACAAATGCATCTTCACATCAATCAAAAAGATATGCTAGCTGTACAGAATGCCCTGACAGCCTTCAAGGACCTAATACATCCAGGACAATTATTAATAAAGATGGACAATACCACAGTTATGTGGTGCATAAACAAGCAAGGGGGCACACATTCCTACCCCCTATGCAGACAGGCCATGACTTTGTGGAACACAGCACTGACCTACCAGGTACATCTGCAAGCACAATTCCTGCCAGGAACAAAAAATACACTGGCAGACGAACTAAGCAGAAATCTCATGGATCCTCACGAATGGAAGCTAAATCCACAGGTGTTCAACATGATAACAAAGGAATGGGGATGCCCAGACATAGATCTTTTTGCCTCCCCTCACAATTACCAATTACAGAAATTTTGCACAAGGGCTTATCACTCTCAAGCATGGAAAGTGGATGCTGTATCTTTCAGCTGGAAAAAACTGACAGTCTATGCCTTTCCTCCGATGCCTCTTCTCACCAAAGTGCTTCTAAATGTCAGACAAGAGAGACCAAAACTGATCCTGATTGCCCCAGACTGGCCACACCAGCACTGGTACCCAATCCTAAAGATTTTGTCCCAAGGCCCACCTTGGCCTCTACCTCAAATCCCTCATCTTCTGACACAGCAAAACAATCAGATTCTGCACAGTGAACTCAGAACCTTAAACCTGGCAGCATGGCAGATAATGTAGCCACTCAGACTGCACCTCTCTCTGAAGCTGTTATGGATGTAATTTTGTAAGCCAGGAGACCCAGCACTAGGAAATCTTATGCGGAAAAATGGAAGAGATTCTGTGCTTGGAACCAGGTACAAAGACTTGACCCTCTGGTCCCTAATATACCTCAGATTTTACAATACCTGACTGAGATGTTGGACAAAGGCCTATCTTTTTCTTCTATTAAAATCCATGCCTCTGCCATTTCAGCTCATTACAATATGGATCCTCTTATTTTTTCACATCTTCTTATACGACAGTACCTCAGAGGTGCAAAGAATATAAGACCCCCTAGGAGAGCACCAGTACCTACTTGGGACCTCAATTTTGTTTTAGAAAAACTAACACTGCCTCCATTTGAACCAGCCAGCACAGCTAACCTAAAATTCTTGTCATGGAAAACTGCTCTACTCCTAGCAATAACTTCAGCAAGAAGAGTTTCAGAGTTACAGGCACTGATGGCTGTGAAACCTTTCCTCATTTTTCACGAGGACAGGGTTTCTCTAAGGATGAACCCAACATTCATGCCAAAAGTGGTCTCCAATGTGGCCTTAAACCAAACTATTCATTTGCCTACTTTCTACCCAAATCCCCAAAATAAAGGGGAAAGACTTCTGCATTCTTTGGATATACACAGGCAGCTACGATTTTACTTGGACAAAACAAAAGCTTTCAGAAAAACTGAACAACTGTTTGTGGCATATGCTGCAGGATCACAAGGAAAACCTATTACAAAGCAGACATTCTCCAAATGGATAGGACACTGCATCCGCTTCTGTTATGCACAACATGGCAAATCTGTGCCTAAGGACATTAGGCCTCATTCTACCAGAGCAGCAGCTACTTCAGCAGCTTTCCTCAGAGGGGTACCAACCAAGGACATTTTAGAAGCTGCAACATGGAGCTCAGTGCACACTTTTACCAAGCACTACCACCTACCTCTCTACTCCAAATCCAGAGCAGGCTTTGCCACTGCACTTCTGCAGGGCGTATTAGCCTCGCCAAATCCAATTTAGACCCAGCCACCCAACCTCAGCTTTGGGATTCTACCCAAGTGTAATGACTGCAACAGTGAAACACGATGAACATAGTACAGTTGTGTACCTACCATAAATGTAGATGTTCGAGTGTATTCACTGTTGCAGTCCAGGTTACCCACCCACCATCCCCGTCTTTGCTGGGACTATTCTGTACTTCTTCAACTCTATACAACCTATGTGGTGTATTTGCTTGTAGATGAAGGAAATGTTTATAGTAATATGTGCATGGTTGTTTGGCATATTTTTCTCTTTTCAGCCTTCATTTCTGGGGGCACCTGACATCTGGGGCAAGAAAAACTGAAGAAAATGGCATTGGTTGCAACTTTTATACCCCTGGCGCACTGACGTCAGGTAAGAGGCAACAGCAACTGACGCCGGACCAAGACTTTGGAACTCGGGCCAACTACAGGTCGCCTGCCAGCAGGATAACCCAAGTGTAATGTCTGCAACAGTGAATACACTAGAACATCTACATTTATGGTAGATACTCAACTGTACTTTAGGGGTGGCCACAGTGGAACTCCGGCCCACTAATGACTGGCAGTAGATTTTTACGGTGCCAAGGTGCCAGCTCAATGCCCAACATTCAACGAAGGCACGCCCATTCACGCATGTTTTTCGAACACCACTCGACCGCGGGGAGGACATGCAAACTCCACACAGAAGGTGCTCCAGCTGAGAATTGAACGGGAGAACCTCTTGCTGTTTACAGTACAGATGTTGTTCGTGTTTCACTGTTGCAGTCATCACATTTGGGTTATCTGCCTGCAGGTATTACTCAGCCGGCCTGAATACCAGAGTTTTCGGATTTCTGCGTCGGATGCTGTTGCTTCTTCCATGAACTCAGGTCGTCAAGGGGATAAAACATGCAGCCGATGCCATTACATCAGTCTTTATTGCCGTGCAATGCCCGTAGCAGCAGCAGTTTGCAAGTGCCGGATGGCTGACTCCTGAAATTTTCGTTTTCAAGTTTCAGACCTGAAGTCTTCAAAAAGATAAGTAACCCATTGGGGATTATTTTTTCCTGTTCTAACCGATGTCAGAAAAAATGAACAATTGTCTTGCCTGTGGAAAGCAAATACCTCATAGAGATTTTCATTTCTACTGCCTCACCTGTTTAGGCCCAGACCACGACGTCCCTCGCTGTCGGTTTTGTGCCTTGTTCAACGCCCGTACTATTCATAAGTCAGGCTATTTATGTAGCTAAATACTTTCGTTCTCGATTTCCGTACTCCAAAATGGCATCGTTAAGCCAACCTACTACCGATCTTCTGAAAAAACGTAAGGATAAAGACAGAGACAGACCACGTAGGTCCAAAACTGCCGACGACACTTCTGTTAAAATAGTCGCCAGTCCGCCGGTACTCAGTGAGGTGCTTTCGCAGCCCCTGATACCTGCTACTACAGATTTGCAGGCCTCTACTGAGACCCATTCGGAGTCTGATATGCTGCGAGATGTTTCTGACTGTGGAACCTGCAGATGTCTCTATCTTGGATGGGTCCAGAGCTGCTGTGCAGGCACCAGCTTCTGAGGGTGTATTCAGGCATATGGATTTGCATATTAAATCTACACCTGCTTCATTACTAAGGCCTAAATCTCGATCCATGTCTAAAAAACATACGCGCAGGCCACATGCTCAGGCCCCTATGCCTAAAAAACTAATGATAAAAATGGCTGAAGATCTAATAACTCTAATCAGGGGTAGCTAACCCCCCCTTCTAAGGGGCCTAGGGCTACGCTTGATTATGAATCTTCTGATCAGGATTCTGTTTTTTCTGACTCTTCTGATGACCTGGTTTTGTCCTTACCTACTTATGAGGATTCTGATGCAGAGGACTCTATTCCTTCTGCTTCCTCTCCTGAGGATTTTTCTTTTGGGGAAACCTTACATACTCTAAGGGAGCATTTTCACTGGGAAAGCCAGGAATTTTCTGATTCAAAAAAGAGGCTTAGGGATTTCCTTCTCCTACCTCAGCATAGGCCTTTGGCTATTCCTCCTGTGCTGGACATTGTTGATGATGCTTTCTCGGAATCCAGTTTGGCCCCTGATTCCCTGCCTCCTGCTCCCATTAAACCTGACAGATACTACAGGGTCCCTTAGTCCCACAAGTTCCTTTTCAAAAATCCTATTGCAGATCCAGAGACTATTTCTCAGGGGCCAAGGGCATTAAGGCTTCTACTGCAAAAAAATCCTACTCCTTCTGATAGAGACTCCAGGGCGCTGGATAGATGGGGTAAAAAGGTTTACATTTCAGCAACCTTGGCCATTAGAGCTTTAAACTGCCAATTTCATATATTAAAATATCAGCAACATGTTATTGGACTACTTAAACAGAAAATGATGATTCCTGACTGTGTGGAAAATAAAGACTGACAGGCTTTACTACATTCTGCTGAACAAGTTGGAAAACATACTTTGCAATGTGGTTTTGATTCTTTAGAGGCTTCTTGCAGGGCTGCTGTCACTGGGTTTGTGCTTAGAAGGCATGCAACTGCCTACCAGAAGAGGAAAAGGGACACTTTCTATTCGAGACTTTTCCTGGTCCCCAGAAAAGACAAGTCATGGCGTCCTATCCTGGACCTGTCTATTCTAAACACCTTTCTGGAGATTCCAAAATTCAAGATGCTGACTCTTCACCAATTACTTCCTATGCTAGGCAAAGACACCTGGTTGGCAACACTAGATTTGAAAGAAGCATACCTGCACATCCCAATCAGGGAATCTTGCAGAAGATATCTACGCTTCAAAGCAGGCTACATGCACTATCAGTTCTCTACACTGCCCTTTGGCTTATCTAGTGTGCCCAGGGTATTCACAAAGTGCCTAGCTCCAGTTATTACATTTTGCAGGCAAAGACGTTTTCAAATATACCCATAACTGGACGATTGCCTAATTCAGGCAGAAAGCCAGGACATACTTTTGAATCATATGGCCTTTGTAAAAAGGGTTCTAACTTGTCTGGGGTACACCTTAAATGAAAAGAAATCACAACTGGTACCCTGTCAACAAATTACATTCCTGGGAGCAAGCTTGAATACTACTTCCCAGATGGCTTACCTCACACCAGAAAAGCAAATTCATTTGACAACCTACTTCAAACAATTGGAGACAAAAACCCTGCTATCTGCAAGACAAATACTGCAAGCCTTGGGGTTCATGGCCTCCTGCATTCTTCTAATTCCATATGCAAGACTGCATATGAGGAAACTACAGTGGTATCTAAAAAGCCAAGGGAGTCATCATTCTCACAGTCTAGAAACAATAATTCCTATCTTACCTTGCCTACGCCTAGAGTTCCTTTGGTGGGCAGAGGCCTGCCACCAAAACAAGGGACTACCTTTCACACCAACCCCTGCCGCCCAAACCCTAACAACAGATGCATCAGATTATGCATGGGGGCTCACTTGGCAAAGAAGTGCATTCAGGGCAAATGGAACCAAAGTCAAATGCACCTGCATATCAAGCAAAAAGAAATGTTAGCTGTACAGAATGCTCTGGCAGCCTTCATGGACTACATTCTTCCAGGACAACTAATGGTAAAGACGGACAACACCACGGTTATGTGGTACATAAACAAGCAAGGGGGTACACATTTTTATCCCCTCTGCAGACTAGCCATGGCATTGTGGAACACGGCCTTGAGCTACCAAGTGCACCTACAAGCTCAATTCCTGCCAGGAAACATAAATACACCCGCAGACGGACTAAGCAGACACCTCATGGACTGACATGAGTGGAAACTGGAACCAAAGATTTTCAACATGCTAACAAGCGAATGGGGGAGCCCAGATATAGACCTGTTTGCCTCCCCCCTGAACTACCAATTGGACAAAGTTTGCACAAGGACTCCCCACAAACAAGTCTGAAAAGTGGATGCTCTGTCCTTCAGCTGGAAAAACCTATCTGTCTATGCCTTCCCCCACTGCCTCTGCTTTCCAAAGTACTACTATTTATTTATTTATTTTATTTTATTTTACATTTGTTGACCGGGAAAAATCCGACTGGATACATGTCCATTTTCAGCGGAGGCCCGGGGAGAAAAGCTCCACATTTAACAGTTGGTACATTGTTACATAGAAAAAAAAAAAACTGATGTTAAATTACATTAAGCAATAATAATAAAAAAAGAGAAGCCAGAGATACAGGCGTTATTAGTTACATACATAAATAGTTGATAAAAAGTGGGTAATTAAACGCAGAACAGGTAAATGATTTGAAGAAAAACACTTAGTCATGCATAAAAGATAATACAAGACTAAGATGATTCAGAGGGAAGAGAAATACAAGGGGAAAGAAGAGGAAAAGAAAAAGAAGCTGACATGGTAGATTCCATGACTACTAAAAGTCAAACAGGACAAACCAAGGATGATTTTGATTGCTCCAGACTGGCCGCGCCAACACTGATACCCCCTCCTGTGCAGTGTATCACAGTTATCTCCATGGTACCTAGCTCAGACTCCTTCTCTGCTGTCTCAGCAGGAGAACCAGATTCTGCACCCTCAGCTTCCAACACTGAACCTTGCAGCCTGGCTAATTACTTAAACTCTCCCTTACCATCCCTCAGTAAACCTATGATGGATGTCATCTTAGAGGCAAGGAGGTCTAGTACTAGAAAATCTTATGCTGAAAATTGGAAAAGATTCTGTGCCTGGAACCAATATCAAGGAATGAGCACAGCAGCACCCAATTTACCTCAGATTTTACAATACTTAACTGAGATGCTTCACAAGGGCCTGTCTTTTTCCTCCATTAAAATCCATGCCTCAGCCATTTCAGCTCATTATAACACAGAACCTCCCCTCTTCTCTCATCCACTGCTCTAGCAATTCCTCAGAGGGGCCAAAGATTTGGGACCACCCAGGAGAGCTCCAACCTCAGCCTGGGACCTTAACTTTGTTTTGGAGAAACTCACTCTACCTCCTTTCGAGTCAGCTGCTACTGCAGACTTAAAATTACTTTCTTGGAAAACAGCTTTCCTTTTAGCAATCACTTCTGCTAGAAAGGTATCTGAATTACAGGCCCTTATGCCAGTGGAGCCTTTCATCATCTTTCATGTGGACAGGGTGTCACTCAGAGCCAATCCATCCTTTATGCCCAAGGTGGTATCCAGTGTGGTTCTTAATCAGTCTATTCATTTGCCAACCTTCTTTCCCAATCTACAGAACAAAGGGGAATGGATACTGCATTCCTTTGATGTGCACAGGCAACTTAGATTCTACTTGGACATGACTAAACCTCAAAGAAAATCTGAGCAACTGCTGGTAGCATTTGCTGCAGGGGCAGAGGGGAAGGCTATTTCAAAACAAACCATTTCTAAATGGATAAGCCACTGCATTCATTTCTGCTATAAGCACCATGGAAAACCTATCCCCCAGGGGATCGGACCTCACTCCACCAGGGCTGCATGTACTTCTACAGCCTTTCTCAGAGGCATTCCTACCTGGGACATCCTAGTAGCTGCTACTTGGAGTTCTGTACATACTTTCACCAAGCATTATAATTTTCCAATTTTTTCTAAATCCAAAGTTGGCTTTGCCACTGCAGTCTTGCAGGGCCTTATAGCTGGCCCTAATGCTATCTAAACTCCTCCTCCCAACCATAGCTTTGGGAATCTACCCAAATGTAATGACTGCAACAGTGAAACATGAAGAACATAGTACAGTTGTGTACACTTACCATAAATGTAGATGTTCGAGTGTATTCACTGTTGCAGTCCTGGTTACCCTCCCTCCAGCCCCCTAACTTCTTTTGGCTATACCTCTACTTTCCTTTACTATTCTTATGTCTTTTTTGTGTATTTGCTTTTTGGTTGGAGGTATACCTTTGTGTTTTTATATTTAATTGCTTCCCATTTGGGGGGGGGGGGGGCACCTGACATCTGGGGCAAGAAAAACTGATGTATTGGCATTGGCTGCATGTTTTATACCCCTGACGACCTGACTTCATGGAAGAAGGGACAGCGACTGACGCAGGACCCAAGACTTTGTTAATCAGGCCAACTGAGGGCAACCTGCAAGCAGATTACCCAAATGTAGTGACTGCAACAGTGAATACACTCGAACATCTACATTTATGGTAAGTGTACACAACTGTACTTTCCTTCTAACTACCAGGATTTACCCTTATCTACTTATGAGGATTCTGATGCAGAGGATTCCAATCCCTGTTCCTCCCCTCCAGAAGATTTTTCTTTTGGTGAAACCTTGCATAACCTTAGGGGGCATTTCCACTAGGAAAGACAGGACTACTCTCAGTCCAAAAAGAGACTTAGGGAATTCTTACTCCTGTCTCAACACAGGCCTCTAGCTATCCCTCCTGTTCTGGAGATTGTAGATGATGTTTTCCTGGAATCCAGCCTTACCCCAGACATCTTGCCTCCAGCTCCCAGGAAACCTGACAGGTACTACAGAGTACCTGACTCTTACAAATTCCTCTTCAAGAATCCTACTGTGGATCCAGAGACCATTTCCCAAGGACCAACCTCTTCAAGAATCCTACTGTGGATCCAGAGACCATTTCCCAAGGACCAAAAGGCATTAAGGCTACTACTGCCAAAAATCCTACCCCTTCTGATAGGGACTCTAGAGCTTTAGACAGATGAGGTAAGAAGGTATACACTTCTGCTACTTTGGCCATTAGAGCTTTAAATTGCTAGTTTCAGATGTTATAGTATCAGCAGCATATAATGGGACTACTTAAACAGAAAATGACGTTGATTCCTGACTGTGCTGAACACAAAGAATTGCAAGAGTTAATGCATTCTGCTGAAAAAGTTGGTAAACATACTTTGCAATGTGGTTTTGATGCTTTAGAAGCATCTTGCAGGGCTGCTGTCACTGGGCCTTTACTTAGGGTCT
Source organism: Protopterus annectens (assembly GCF_019279795.1). NCBI lineage: Eukaryota > Metazoa > Chordata > Ceratodontiformes > Protopteridae > Protopterus > Protopterus annectens. The sequence goes on from NC_056738.1 coordinate 211,041,565, forward strand.
ATATTATATCATCGAACGCTTAAAAAAGAGAATGCTGGTTGATCGACCTAATTTAAGCAAAAGCTTACAATCTTGAACTGTCAGATCAGCGATTTTTTTCCCAGGGAAAAAAATCGCTGATCCAAAACACATACACACAACACAAGCACACCAAACAAACAGAAATCCACACACACATACACCTAAAATCTGATACCTAACCCTACAATAAACTATGTACACACCACTAACTACCCACTTACCTTAATCCAAACCCTAAACATAAGGTCCGTCACTATCGCACACTCACCTCACTCGCTTCCTAACCCTAACTCACTTAAAAAGCCTCATGTCCACTCAATCGCACACACACCTAACCCGAGCCCTAACCCTAACTCACCTAAATCACCCTAACACTCACATCCACACAATCGCACACTTAACCTGAATCCGACCGGTAACTTTCCACCGTAACACTGAAAATACCGAAGCAATAGAAATGGACAACCAAATTCTTTCCCTAGGAAAAAAATTGAGTTTCTGCTGCTTCGATATTTTGCAGTTTCGTGAAAATAAGTTTGATCAATCAGCGTTCGCATTTTTAAGCATTCGAGGATATAATATAGACCCTTTACTTAGAAGGCATGCTTGGCTTAAGGAACAAAACCTGACAGATCATGTAAAAGCTAAATTGCTGGATGCACCCTTAAACCAAGACTGCCTTTTTGGCAACAAAGCAGAAGTAGTCCTCAAAAGGATGGAGGAAAAAGCGAAATCTATTGCAAACTGTTAAAGATTTCTTACAAGTACAGCCTCCTAGATTCAGTAGGCATTGGCCTTCAAAGAGCTGGTCTTTTCCAGTCCCTTCATAGGTTGGTACTAGGCTGTCGGCCCTAAGGCCTATGCAAGCCTAGCCATAACAATTCCCTGGAAATTTCTTCCCACAATATTTACTTCTCTGGGCCCCTGTGTGACTGACATGATTCCCGGGGTGAATTTCCTATCTCCCATCCAATCATCAAGGTTCCTTTTGAAGAGGGCCAATAAGGCACTCTGCTTGACATGTATGGGCAGTCTATTCCGGAGTATGGGGAGTCTCTGGGTCAGGAACCTATCCCTCCAGCATGTTTTGTTCATTGTGATGATAAGGTTTAAATCCCTGGAGCATGTGGCTCTGAGGGATTGGGATTTCTTTAAGTGGAGTATGTCTAGTAGCTCAGGGTTTGACATGGCCTTGTATGTTAAGCGGAGATAGATGATATGCCACAGAGTATAGCTGGAGTTTTTTTAGATGGTCAGCATATAGCATCTGCTTTTGGCCTGTGATTCTTTTAGTGAGGTATTTCTGTGGCCTTTCCAGCTGTTGCAGATGTCTTGTGAGGTACATACCAAATGGGGCATTATACTCTATAATGGGTCTAATTAGGGATGAGTACAGTGGGACAATGACCTCTTTTTTTCTGGGTGAAAAGCCCTTAGTGATGAGGTGTGCCACATAGAAGGATTTCCTGACTGTTGTGGTGATGTGGTTATCGAAAGTGAGACCACTGTCCACTTGTGACCCTAAGTCTCTCATCACACTTTCGATGTTTAGTGTCCTGCCACCTATGTGGTAGTTCATGGGTACATGTTTTTTTCCAAAGGGGATAACTATACATTTCTTGGCATTAAGCTTGAGCCCATGGCTCTGGCACCAGGCATCTGTTTCTGTAAGGCCCTTTTGTAGAATATCCACATCATTTGGGGATTCAATAATGGCTCCCAGTTTGCAGTCATCTACAAACTTTGTTAGTCAGAGTCCCTTAGTGGCAGCAGACCACCAAGACTTCAGTCTCAGGCTATGCACAGATCTAAGCAGTGGGGGACTCCCACTTCCAAAGCAGGGAGTAGTAAGCCACCCCCCTATGAAAAATGCCACAATGACTTATCCTTAACTCTTCCAGGCCCTGCTCAACTACTTGCTCCCTTAAGAGGAAAGCTCACCCTGCATGCAAACAGCTGGAAACTCATTACCCAGGACAAATGGGTTTTAAACAGTTTCCCTAGGATACAGATTCCACTTCCACTCACTCCCAACCCCAAGTGGATGGACAGACCTCCCCCCAAATCAGTGGGTTGAGGCCCCAAAACAAGTACTCTCTCTACTCAGTATCAGGGCTATTCAACTTGTCCCAGCAGAACAAATGGGACAAGGTTTTTATTCAATACTGTTCCTGGTTCCCAGAAAAGAAAACTCCTGGCATCCTATCATGGATCTATCTATTCTCAACACCTTTCTGGTGGTTCCAAAATTCAAAATGATAACTCTTCAACAGCTTCTTCCTATGCTAGCCAAGGATGCCTGGCTTTCATCCCTAGACTTAAAAGAAGCTTACCTGCACATCCCAGTAAGGGAATCCTGTAGACAATATCTACATTTCAGGGTGGGCTCCATGGACTATCAGTTCTCTGCACTTCCCTTTGGCTTATCTACTGCGCCCAGGGTATTCACAAAATGCCAAGTTCAAGCCATTGCATTTTGCAGGCAGAGAAATATACAGATTTACCCATACTTGGATGATTGCCTGATTCAGGCAAAAAGTCAGGACTTGTTATTACAACACCTGGCATTTGTAAAGAGACTTCTAACCTCACTGGGGTACACCATCAATGAGAAGAAATCACACCTAGCACCCTGCCAACAGATTGTATTCCTGGGAGCAAGCTCGAACACAACTTCCCAGATGGCATTCCTCACTTCCGAGAAGCAAGTTTATTTGACAACCTACTGGCAACAAAAACCCATCTGTCTGCAAGGAAAATCCTGCAAGCCCTGGGGTTCATAGCCTCTTGCGTTCTGTTAATTCCATATGCAAGACTGCATATGAGGAAACTTCAATGGTACCTAAAATGTTTATGGTGTCAACATTCTCAGGACCTGGAAACAACCTGGAAACAGCCTGCTACTACAACAAGGGACTCCCTTTCACTCTACCCCCTGCTGCCCAACCCCTAACAACAGATGCATCAGACTATGCATGTGGGGCTCACATGGCAGGGCAGTGCATTCAGGGCAAATGGAACCCAAAACAGATGCATCTGCATATCAATCTAAAAAAAATATTAGCTGTACAGAATGCTCTGACAGCCTTCAAAGACCTTATTCTTCCAGGACAACTATTGGTAAAGACAGACAACAACACATATATGTGGTACATAAACAAGCAGGGGGGAACCCATTCCTACCCACTCTGCAGACTAGCCGTGGCTCTATGGAGCACAGCCTTGAGCTACCATGTGAACCTGCAAGCTCAATTCCTGCCAGGCAATCTAAATTCACTGGCAAATGACTTAAGCAGAAATCTCATGGACCCACACGAATGGAAACTTAGAACCCAAAATATTCAAGCTCTTGAGGAACAAATGGGGGACACCATAGGTAGATCTCTTTGCCTCCCCTTAGAACTTCCAATTGAACAAATTCTGCACCAGAACTCACCACAGTCAAGCTTGGAAAGTGGATGCCCTGTCCTTTACCTGGGAAAGCCTCTCATATGTTCATAGGTGAGTACTAGGCTGTCTGCCCGAAGGCATTTATTAGCCTAGCCAGAATGGGTTGGCTTTCCCCACCCCCTTAGATTAGTTCCCTGTGCCTCTGTCCAGCAGAGCCACTGAAGTGATCCCCGAGGTAAACTTTCTGTTTCCCATCCACACGTCAAGGTTTCTTTTGAAGAGTGTTAGCGAGGAACACTGCCCAATGTAGATTGGGATCTTGTTCCAAAGCATGGGAAGTCTCTGGGACAGGAATCTATCCCTCCAGCATGTCCTATTTATTGTTTTGGTGAGGTTTACATCCCTAGAGCATGTGGCTTGAGGGGATAAGGTTTTCTTTAGGTGGAGCATGTCCATCAATTCTGAGTTGGACATGGCCTTGTATGTCAGGCAGAGATCACCTCTGAGTAAGCGGTATGCAACCGAGTACCACTGGAGTTTCTTCAATCGAGCTGCATAGGGCATCTGTTTGAGGTCATTGTTCCTCTTGGTGAGGTACTTCTGTGGTCTTTCCAGCTGTTGCAGGTGTCTTGTAAGGTACATCCCAAATGGGGCATTGTACTCTATGATGGGTCTGATGAGTGATGAGTAGAGGGGCACAATGACCTCTTTTGATCTGGATGCGAACCCTTTTGTGATTAGGTGGGCCACGTAGAAAGATTTTCTAACCACTTTGGCAATGTGATTATCAAAGGTGAGATTACTATCTACTTGGGTCCCCAGATCCCTTATTATGTCTTCCGTATTTAGGGGACTACCACCTATGTAGTAGTTTGTGGGTACTTTGTTTTTTTCCAAAGGGGATGACTATGCACTTTTTGGCATTTAGCTTGAGGCCATGATTTTGACACCAGGTATCCATCTCAGTGAGACCCTTTTGGAGGATGTCTGTGTTAGCCAGAGAGTCAATTACAGCCCCTAGTTTTCAGTCGTCTGCGAACCTGATCAGCCATAGTCCTCCTGTGCTTGCCTGTACCTCTGAGAAGTATATGCCGAACAGGAGGGGTCCTAGGACTGAGCCCTGGGGAATGCCACTTGTAACCGGTTTAGAGTCAGACCTAGCTCCCGCAACTCTCACCATGTGGGTTCTGTCCATGAGCCAGTTGGCAACCCATCTTGTGATGTAGGGGTTTATGTTAAGGCTGGTCAGCTTGTCTATAATACCAGAATGGGAAATGGGGTCGAATGCCTTAGCAAGGTCTAGGTAGGCTGTGTGTATCACCTTTCCCTCATCTATAGCCTTGGTAGCTGTCTCAAAGAAGTCCACCAGGTTTAGGAGGCATGATGTGCCCTTGACAAAGCTAAACTGGATAGGGTCCAGTGTTTGGAGGTTCCCAATGTCTCTGTTAATGAGTTCCATGATGATGCGCTTCATAGCCTTGCAGACCAAGCTAGTCAGGCTTATAGGGCGATAGTTCCCGGGGTATATTGTGGCTCCACCCTTGTGGAGTGGAATAACCATTGGTGTGTGCCACTCTATGGGTATGTAGCCTGTGGAGAGGCTGAGTTTGAACAGTGTGTTTAGGTGAGGGGTTAGTTCATCGTTGAGCTTGTGTAGGACACAGCCTGGAACACCGTCCGGTCCCATTGATGCTGTGTTTTTGGCTTTGCAGAGGGCTGTTTTAACCTGAGCGTCATTGATTTTAAGGACTCTACATTCTTCTGGTATGGTTATGGGCCCTTTTGGGGGTGAGAGGGGGGGTGAAGTTTGCGCTGAACCTGTCTGCCAGGATGTTGGCGATATTGGTCGGTTCAGTGTCTTTTGTGCCATTCTGCACTAACTCCAAGCAGATCTGAGCATTGCCACTGAGATTCTTGACATAGCTAAAGAATGTCTTGTGGTTATCTTTGGAGTCCTTGGCAATTTTTCTTTTAAAGTTTGCCTTGGATGATTTTATGAGGGATTATAGTTTCTTGCTGATACTAATCAGGTATGTCTTCCCTTCTTGGGATTTTACTCTTTTCTGTACTAGTTTCCTCCTTCTATTGTATAGATTGTTTATGGTAGGAGTCCACCAGACTGGTTTCCTTTTCTTGGAGGAGTGAGTCTTGGTTTTGCTTGGGATGGCATGATCCATGCATTCTTGTAGCTGCCTGTAGAATGCATTAGTAAAGGATTTTGCAGCTTGGACAGTGTTATCCTTCAGCATGGGGGCTTTGAAACTTTCCCACCTCGGTCTTAAGTAACGTGAATTTTGCTTTTGAAAAGTTTTTCACGGTGGTTTTCTTGTTCGGGGGTGGGGGCAGAATATGGATATCCAAAGTGATTTATGGTCAGATCCAACCAGTGAGGGGATGATCTCTGGTGTGGAACACTGGTCGCCTATGTTGGTGATGACCAGGTCCAATATGTTGTCACCTCTAGTGGGAGTGTTGACCAGCTGAACCAGGGTGTTTGAGTTTATAAATTCTAGGAAATGTTGGGCAAGGGAGTTAGTACTTGAGTAGTTCTCCCAGTTAATATTTGGGTAATTGAAATCACCCAATATTAGGGTGTTTGGTAGGACCTTTATGTTTCCCAGTGTTTCCAGAAATGCGAAATGGGGGTCCTTGGACATGGTGGGTGATCTGTAGCAAGCTACAATTTGAATTGCAGTTTTGCCCATTGTTAGTTGCATGTGGATGATCTCTGAAGCATCATGCTGTGCCACTAACCTGGAGGTGTGGGTATCCTTGATGAATATGGATATGCCCCCACCTTTTATATTTCAGTTTGGGTTCTGTGTACGAAATGTATGGTATGAGTTGTAGCCTGGTAGTGCTGGGGTGCTCTCTGGAACCTTAAACCAGGTTTCTGTTACTGCACATATATCAATTTTCTCCATACTGAGGAGTGCCTCGAGTGTGTGCATTTTGAGGTTTAGACTTCTGGCACTGAATAGCATTACCCTCAGTTTTTTGTTACTTGTGCTATTTATGGCAGGGTGGGGTTGTCTTTTGAGCCTTGCCTAAAAAAGGCACTATGGGGGTGGCAAGAGCCTTGGCCAGTATTCAAAAGCCTAAGGGTGACAGGTGCAAGCAGTCTCTAGTGAAGCAGTGCGGCTTGTCATGCATGTCATCCCAGGTGGACAGACACTGGATCCCCTTTGAATAACACCAGAAACTTAGCCAATTGTTGAAATCGAGAATTTTTTTCTTTATACCGTGGTATCATTCTTGGTGAGGGAAGGATGCTACTCAGGATCAGGGTCATAGCGGCCTGTGCTACATGATCAGAGAGCTCTTCCATGTCTCTTTTCATGTAGTCCAGGGAGGTATGGCTCAGGTCATTCACACCAACATGGACAATGACAGTGTCATATTTGTACTTGTTCTGGAGTGACCCGAGTGCTTGTGTTATGTGGCGGATCCTGGCACCCAACAGGCAGCTAACAGTAACTTTCTCCTTATTCAGCCTAGTGAGTGGGACGTCAGTGTGCTTGACTATAGAGTCACCTATTACTAGTATGTTGGGTATGTTATTTTGCCTTAAAGGCTGTGATTGCATGGCACACTGGTTTTGTGAAGTATGTTTCATGGTTTGTGTTGGGGGGGTGGAGGTTGCTTGGATGTTTGCTTTGGAGGTCTCTGTTGATTTTGCAGATTTTTATTTAGAGCCTCCGAGTATGTTTTCATGTATTTATGTGTGTTTTTTGCCAGTGCTGGTTTAATGGGTCTATGTAAGACTGGTGGTGTGATGCAAATATTTCCCTTCTCCTCTTGACTGTCTGATCCAGTTTCAATTTATGCCTTTCCCCCTCTGCCTCTCCTCTCAAAGGTTCTACTAAAGATCAAACAGGACAAGCCAAGGACAATACTGATTGCCCCAGACTTGCCAGACCAGCACTGGTACCCCCTTTTGCGCAGTCTGACAGTGCTGCAACCATGGCACCTGCCTCAGACCCCTTCCCTACTGTCCCAACAGGTGGGCCAGATTCTGCACCCTCAGCTGCAAACTGTGAACCTTAAAGCCTGGCTAATCCCCTGAGCTCACCTCTAGCAACCCTCAGTAAGCAGGTGATGGATGCCATTCTTGAGTCAAGGAGGCCTAGTACTAGAAAATCCTATTCAGAAAAGTGGAAAAGATGCTGTTCATGGAGCCAGGCTCAGGGGATGGGCACAATGGTGCCCAGCTTACCTCATATTCTAGATTATTTAACAGAGATGCTTTACAAGGGCCTGTATTTCTCTGTGATTAAGATTCATGCCTCTGCCATTTCAGCAGATTATAATAGTGAGCCACCCCTCTTCTCTCATCCCCTGCTAAAACAATTCCGTAGAGGGGCCAAAAATTTAAATCCCCAGAGAGCTCCCACTCCAGCCTGGAACCTTAACTTTGTATTGAAAAAGCTCACTCTTCCCCCTTTGAACCAGCTGCTACAGCAGAGTTGAAATTCCTTTCTTGGAAAACAGCCTTACTTCTAGCCATCACTTCAGCAAGAAGAGTGTCTGAACTGCAGGCCCTCCTAATCCATCTTTTATGCCCAAGATGGTGTCTAGTGTGGCTCTAAACCAGTCCATTCATTTGCATACTTTTTTCCCTAATCCTCAGAATAAGGGGGAAAGGATACTGCATTCTCTGGACATGCACAGACAGCTTAGATTCTATTTGGACAGAACTAAACCTCAGAAAATCTGACCAGCTGCTAGTTAGCTTTGCTGCAGGGGCAGAGGGGAAGGCCATTTCAAAGCAAACCATTTCCAAATGGATATCCCATTGCATCCATTTCTAATACAAGCACCATGGAAAACCTACCCCGCAGGGGATAAGATCACATTCCACCAGGGCTGCATCTACCTCTACAGCATTTCTCAGAGGAGTCCCTACCAGGGACATCCTGGAAGCTGCTACCTGGAGCTCTGTACATACCTTCACCAAGCATTATCACCTGCCTATCTTTTCTAAATCCAGAGCTGGATTTGCCACAGCAGTCTTACAGGGCCTGCTTGCTAGCCCTAACTGCCTCCACCCTTCCTTAGGTTTTTGATCAACCCAAATGTGATGACTGCAACAGTGAAACATGAAGAACATAGTACAGCTGTGTATACTTACCATAAATGTAGATGTTCGAGTGTATTCACTGTCGCAGTCCTGGTTACCCTCCCTCCAGTTCCCTGACTTTTCTTGGCTTTACCTTTCCTTCTTGTTTGACATATATTATATCATGTGTATTTGCTTTTTGCTGGGGGTGTTTCATACCATATAATTGCTTCCTACTGTGGGGGCACCTGGCATCTGGAGCAAGAAAAATGGATGTAATGGCATCTGCTGCATGTTTTATACCCCTGACATCATGGAAGAAGTGACAGCATCTGACGCAGAAATCCGAAGACTCTGGTATTCAGGCCGGCTGTGGGCTACCTGCAGGCAGATAACCTAAATGTGATGACTGCAACAGTGAATACACTCGAACATCTACATTTATGGTAAGTGCACACAACTGTACTTTATATCTCCAAACCATCCCTCCCAACCTTTTAGTGCAAGGAACCTGTACAACGGGGGGGGGGATGGGCCACATATACGGACATAGTTAGAAAAATATTGTTACAGACCTGTAACAGCAACAGTGTGTGTTTCAGCAGACAATCACCGAAGGATATGATGATGGGAACTGAAATGTCATTTCATGGATTTACTGACATAAATCCTTGGATCATCACCTTTATTTACCAGACAAATAGAAATATATTGTGGAACTGAACAAAAGTATGGGTCAAACATCTGGACATTCTGTGGAAAATCTGGCTATGGAGAGGTATGCTCAGAACCCCTTAATGCAATGAATGTAGACCAAGCCTGATAAAGTGAGGGGGACAAGGGATAGAAAATAGGGACATGTACAAAATACGTCAGCAGATAAGCTGAGAACGTTCATGCAGTAACAGTGTATGTCCTAAAATATATCAACTGAAATATCAATACCAGGACTCAATTGCTTCTTAGTTACTGACCTCAGTCCCCACATCATCCCACTGATGTGTCATGCATACATAGTTATGGGGACCAGACCAAATATATTGGCCACACAACTGGACATCCTATGAATATGTGGACATACAAAAGTAGGAAAACTACACTGAACTACCGATCAATGTCCAGAGCTACCAATCAATGTCCAGACTACAATCAGACAGACATAACACTACCAGGTCCAGCTCTGGGGCTGTACACAAGCAGTAGCAAATATAACAGGCGGTACAGGGATGTAATACTAATGGAACACAGACACTGGTATGAAAGTGCATACTCCCAAACAAGTGCACCACAGTGACAGCAACATACCAGTAAGCAAACTGAACACAACAGTATAATACTGTGAGAGCAACCACATACCGTTTGCCACTCACACGTTACCCCTACATATACTGCCCCAATTCACAGTGTACTGGGAATCCGGAGGTGTTACATGACATTTCACAGTCAACCTCTACAAGCATATGGACCTGATAGACCACCAGCAGCTGTAGCAGCATGCAGAGTCAGATAGGTAAAAGATGTATGGCACTCACAGCTGCTACTCTCCCTACCCAGCCTAAAAAACAAACATGCAACACTGCTACACAACCATGGCAGTCTGTTCACAATGGCCAGACAGACATACTGTCATATGTGCAGATTTCCACAGAATTACCAGGGTGTGGATGCATAATCCTGGCCACCGCTGCATACCATGGCCAGTAGTCTGTCAGGTCATTGTCATGATAAATGGTGTGTATTTGTTAATTAATGATATACCATAACTCTGCACCTCATAGTGTAGGACATCTGGACAATGCATGGCATGCGTATGGGACAGGGGGGCTGGAAAGAGGGGCATATCACACATAATGGTGTAACAAATTGAGACAGTAGCTGCTGTTACATGTGTTGTTATAACATCACATCCCTGAAAGAAATGATGTGTGGAACACCAATGAATGACAACACATACTGACTACAATCCTCACATTATCCTGCCAATCCCACAAAAACAAATGTTGGTTGAGGAACAGACCAAGCATAATAGGCAAACATCTGGCCAGTCTGTGGACAACATGCCAGTTGAGAGCTACGTCAGAAGCATATCACTGTCACATGTCAAGTCACACAGTAAATGCATGTCTGGACAAACCCTGTCAATGTAGCAACCCCCTATGTGTATAAAAATGCTAATGACATACAAGCTGTACCAAACTCTGGAGCTTTGTCCCCCATGTTGTTGGGCTGTCTCCATATGTCCTGTTTTGTGAGGTATCTCCACTTACAGTCTGTGAAGCTGTAGCCCCCACACCTCTGTAATGTCCCCTGCACAAGCCAGGTACATAGGCAAGGCCCACATGAAGGGCATCCCATATGGTGGAACTTGCAGCTGTGTCCAGGCCCACAACACAATACTATGTGGGCACCTACATAGCTGCATGGTCTCAGCAATACCCAACAGGATAACATCAACCCCCTCAAGGTAGGCTGAATGCTTGTAGTGGACAGCAGCAATGCACAAACCACAGACTTGGTCCCTAGATTGTCTGTACAGGCCAAATCAGGAGCACACACCAACCTGGCATCAAGTCAGCCTTTGTCTGATCAAGCATTATAAAGTCACAGGTGGAGTACTGTAAGGCTAACTATGAGTACAAATTGGACACATCCACCAGGACCAATCACAAGGCCATCTTCACGTGTCTGCAATCTCTGAGGACACATACCAGCCCACCCTGTAATGGTGGCCAATCAGGCCACATATACACTCAACATAGCTATAGGCAACCCGCTGCAGATAGGTTTATGGCAAACATCACCCCCTGGCTCAGCAGCACTATAGCTGGATATGCAAATGACCCATACCCCTACCCTCATCACCAGTGAGCAGGTGCATATTGCCTACTGAAAGGCAACATATGTAGGTAACCATGGCACCTGATAACATTCCTGTCTGCATCCTACATGAACTTAGGTATGTGTACCCAGCAACATTACACACCGTAGTCACAACAAGGCTTGGCACCATCCAGACCACATCCACAAGGAATATGGCCAATATCATCCCTCGACACAGACTTGAATGAGGAGTACAGGAGTAGGAAATTAAGTACGCCTCATTGGGGGGAATATGACACCTCAGGTCCAACAGTGCAATGCAAGCAAATACAGTGTTGATACATTACAGTTGTATGGTGTGGTTGTGAGTGGCGGCTTCTGGTATTCAATGTAGATGTGCAGGTTCTGTACATATGGTTGCCAAATGTATGGAGTCCTGTGATGCGTCTCCATTGTAATGTCTCCCAGGTGCAATGTCGCATCAGCAAAGGTCAACATTCTCAGTGGCTCAGACAAATGTAATCATAGAAGCTGTACTACACAACCATGTCATAATGTTTGGCTGAAGCCAGCAACATCTGCAGGAGAATTCTGGCCTGTGGGACAACCTTCTCCACAGGGTAAATTATGTTGGCCTGCACACATGTACATATGAGCAAGTCTGGCATTGTGAAAGTGACCTCATATGCCATGCCTGGCAAAGGCCTGCTGCAGTGGCCAGGGATCACACAGGCATGGGCCTGGCCTTGCAGCCCCACTGGCGCCCACCGGGGAGCTCCACGGTTACCTTGGGGCACCAATCCCAGTACAACATCAGAGTACAGACCCCCCACATACTGGAGGTGGTTGGAACCCAGAAAATGGATGAGGAGTGTGCAGGTAAGGCTCCAGTGTAGATTACTAGACTAGTGTAGCAGACATACTTGTAATTGTAGAGTATCTATGTACATGTGTCAGATGTTCTTTGTGTTTCACTGTTGCAGTCATTACATTTGGGTAATCTGCTGGCAGGTTGCCCTCAGTCAGCCTGATTAACAAAGTCTTGGGTCCTGCGTTAGTTGTTGTCCCTTATTCCATGACATTAGGTCATCATCAGGGGTATAAAACATGCAGCTGACGCCATTACATTAGTCTTTCTTGCCGTGCGGTGTTTGAAGCAGAAGCAGTTCGCAAGTGCCGGTCGGCCGACTCCTGAAATTTTCATTTTCGAGTTTCAAAAGCAAAGTCTTCAACTAAAAGCTAAGTACCCCGTTGGGGAAACTTTTTCTTGCTCCTTACCGATGTCAGTAAAAGTTAATAATTGCATTAATTGTGGGAAGCAAATACCTCATAAGGATTTTCATTTGTACTGTATTCCTTGCCTAGGCCCTGACCACGATGTACCTTGCTGTCGGTTCTGTGCTTTATTTATTCAACGCACTATTAAATGTCAGTACATTTTTGCTTCTAAATATTTTGGCTCATGCTTTAATTATCCAGAAATGTCATTGGTTAGCAATCCAACTACCAGAATACCTAAAAATCGCAAAGAAAAAGACAGAGACAGGCCGTTGAGGTCCAAAACTGCCGACGACGCTTCTCCTAAGCCAGTCGCCAGTTCGCCAGTACTCAGTGAGGCACTTTCGCAGCCCCTGATACCCACTAATTCTGATTTGCAGGTCTCTACTGAGACCCATTCAGAGTCCGGTATGCCGCAAGATGCTTCAAATATGGAACCCACAGATGTCTCTAACTTGGATGGGTCCGGAGCCGCTGTGCAGGCTCCGGCTTCTGAGGGTGTTTTCAGGCCTACAGATTGTATATTAGACCAGCACCATCTTCAAAACTAAGGCCAAAATCTCGACCTATGTCTAAAAAATGACGCCTAGGCCACATGTACAGACCCCTATGCCTAAGAAACAAATGATCAAAATGGCTGAAGACTTAATTACTATGATCAGGGGTAATCAATCCCCCCTTGCTAAGAGACCTAGGCAAGATATTGACTATGACTCTTCTGAACCGGATTCTATTTCTTCTGATTCTTCTAATGAATAGGAATTGTCTATACATACTTATGAGGACTCTGATGCAGAAGATACCATTCCTTCTGCTTCTCCCCCTGAGCATTTTTCTTTTGGGGAAACTTTACATACCTTAAGGGAACATTTCCACTGGGAAAGTTATGATTTTTTCTTAATCTAAAAAGAGACTTAGGGATTTTCTTCTTCTTCCTCAGCATAGGCCTTTGGCTATACCTCCTGTTCTAGACATTGTTGATGATGTTTTTTTCAGAATCTAGTATGGCTCCTGATTCTCTGCCTCCAGCTCCTTGTAAGCCAGACAGATACTACAGGGTTCCTGACTCCCACAAATTCCTTTTCAAAAATCCTGTTGAGGATCCTGAAACGATTCTTCAGGGTCCCAAGGGCATTAAGGCTTCTACTGCTAAAAATCCTACCCCTTCTGATAGAGATTCCAGGGTGCTGGATAGATGGGGTAAGAAGGTTTACACTTCTGCAACCTTGGCAATCAGGAGATTAAACTGTCAGTTTCATATGCTAAAATATCAACAGCATATCATGGAACTGCTTAAACAGAAAATAATGTTAATTTCTGACTGTGTGGAAAATAAAGATTTACAGGATCTTTTGCATTCAGCTGAACAAGTTGGAAAACATACTTTGCAATGCGGTTTTGATTCTTTGGAGGCCTCTTGCAGGGCCGCTGTAACTGGGTCTGTGCTAAGAAGGCATGCTTGGCTCAAAGAGCAAACTCTGCCTGATCATGTTAAAGCAAAATTGTTGGATGCTCCTTTACAACAGGACCATCTGTTTGGTAATAAGGCTGAGGAAATTCTAAAAAAGATGGAAGATAAAGCTAAATTTATGCAAACTGTGAAATATTTCTTACAACTGCAACCTCCAAAATTTAGTAGGCACTGGCCTAATAAGAACTGGTCCTTTCCAATTCCTTCCAGAGCCACTCAAGTCAAACTCAGGCATTCCAAAGGTACTAGGTTTCAGTCCCAAGGGACTTTCAGAACAAAACAATGGGGTGCCTCCTCTTCCAAATCTGGAAACAACAAGACACCTCCCTATGGTAAGCAGTCTCAATGACTTCCTTTTACACTTACCAAGCACTTACCTTTTAGCTGCCCCTTTGGGGCGAAAACTGGCTCTTCATGCAAGAAACTGGCAACTTATAACCCATGACAAATGGGTTTTAAATATAGTATCCCAAGGATACAGATTTAATTTCCATATGTTGCCAATTCCAAATGGATGGCCAGACCTGCCCCCAAATCAGTGGGCAGAGGCCCAGAAACAAGTACTTTCCCTCATGAGCATGGGGGCTATGCAACTAGTGCCAGAAGAGGAAAAGAAACAAGGTTTCTATTCAAGACTTTTCCTGGTACCCACAAAAGACAAATCGTGGCATCCAATTCTGGACTTATCTACTCTAAACACCTTTCTAGACATCCCAAAGTTAAGATGCTGACTCTTCAACAGTTACTTCCTATGCTAGGCAAAGATGCCTGGTTAGCAACTCTAGATTTAAAAGAGGCTTACCTGCATATCCCAATCAGGGAATCTTGCAGAAGATACCTCTGCTTCAAAGCGGGGTACTTGCATTACCAATTCTCTGCACTGCCCTTTGGCTTATCTACTGCACCCAGGGTCTTTACAAAGTGCCTGGCTCCAGTGATTGCATTTTGCAGGCAAAGAAATATTCAAATATATCCATACCTGAACGATTGTCTAATTCAGGCAGAAAACAAAGACATTCTTCTAAAACATCTGGCATTTGTAAAAAGGGTTCTAACTTGTCTAGGGTACACTGTAAACGAAAAGAAATCACAACTGGTACTCTCTCAAAAAATTACATTCCTGGGTGCAAGCTTGAATACAACTGCCCAGATGGCTTTCCTTATGCTAGAAAAACAACTTCATTTGGTGACTTACTTCAAACAGGTGGCCACAAAAACCTTGCTATCTGCAAGACAAATTCTACAAGCCTTGGGGTTCATGGCCTCCTGCATTCTTCTAATTCCATATGCAAGACTGCATATGAGGAAACTTCAGTGGTACTTAAAAAGTTTATGGAGTCAACATTGTCACAGCCTGGAAAAAATGATTCATATCATATATTGCCAGCAACTAGAGTTCCTATGGTGGGCAGAGGCCTGCCACCAAAACAAGGGACTGTCATTCACACCACCCCCTGCCACCCAAACCCTAACTACAGATGCATCAGACTATGCTTGGGGGGCTCATCTGGCAGGGAAATGCATTCAGGACAAATGAAGCCCAAATCAAAATGCACCTTCATATCAATCAAAAAGAAATGCTAACTGTACAGAATGCACCGACAGCCTTCAAGGACTACCTTCATCCAGGACAATTACTGATAAAGACAGACAACCGGGTATGTGGTACATAAACAAGCAGGGGAGTACACACTCCTACCCCCTTTGCAGACTAGCAATGGCATTGTGGAACATGGCCTTGACCTATCAAGTAGAACTACAAGCTCAATTCCTGCCAGGATAGCTGAATAGTCTGGCAGACGAACTAAGCAGAAATCTCTTGGACCCTCATGAATGGAAACTGGAACCATGGATTTTCAACATATTGACACACAAATTGCGGAGCCCAGACATAGATCTTTTTACCTCACCCCAGAACTATCAGTTGGACAAATTTTGCACAAGAACTCATTACAAAAAAGCCTGGAAAGTGGATGCTCTGTCCTTCAGCTGGAAAAACCTATCTGTCTATGCCTTTCCCCTTCTGCCTCTGCTCTCCAAAGTACTACTAAAAGTCAAACAGGACAAACCAAAAATGATTTTGATTGCTCCAGACTGGCCTCACCAACACTGGCACCCAGTCCTGCGCAGTGTGACACACCTTCCACCGTGGCACCTGCCTCAGACACCTTATTACTGTCTCAGCAGAACAACCAAACTCTGCACTCTCAGCTCCAAACTTTGAATTTTGCATAGTGGCTAATCACCTAAATTCCCCCTTAGCATCCCTCAGCAAACCTGTGATGGATATCATTTTGGAGGCGAGAAGACCTAGTACTAGAAAATCTTACGCTGACAAATGGAAAAGATTCTGTGCCTGGAGTCAATCTCAAGGGATAAGCACAGCAGTGCCCAACATTCCTCAGATCTTGCAATACTTAACTGAGATGCTTCATAAGGGCCTGTCCTTTTCTTCCATAAAAATCCATGCCTCAGCCATTTCAGCTCATTACAACACAGAACCTCCCCTCTTCTCTCATCCTCTGCTAAAGCAGTATCTCAGAGGGGCCAAACACTTAAGACCACCTGGGAGAGCACCAACCCCCGCCTGGGACCTCAATTTTGTATTGGAGAAACTCACTCTCCCTCCTTTCGAGCCAGCTGCTACTGCAGACTTAAAATTTATATCCTGGAAAACAGCCTTCCTTTTAGCAGTCACTTCAGCTAGAAGGATTTCCGAATTACAGGCTCTTATGGCAGTGGAGCCTTTCATCATTTTTCATGTGGACAGGGACCAATCCATCCTTCATGCCTAAGGTGGTATCCAGTGTGGCACTTAATCAGATCATTCATTTGCCAACTTTCTTTCCTAATCCATAGAACAATGGTGAGCAGATTCTGCATTCATTGTATGTACCCAAACAACTTAGATTTTACTTAAACAGGACTAAATCTCAAAGAAAATCTGAACAACTGCTGGTAGCATTTGCTGCAGAGGCAGAGGGAAAGGCTATTTCAAAGCAAACCATTTCCAAATGGATAAGCCATTGTATTTGTTTCTGCTATAAGCATCATGGAAAAACTATCCCCCAGGGGATCAGATCCCATTCCACCAGGGCTGCATCTACTTCAACAGCCTTTCTCAGAGGTGTTCCTACCAGGGACATTCTAGAAGCTGCTACTTGGAGCTCAGTTCATACTTTCACCAAACATTACCATTTACCACTTTTCTCTAAATCCAGAGCTGGCATTACCACTGCTGTCCTGCAGGGCCTTTATAGCTGGTCCTAATGCTGTATAATTTCCTCCACCCAACCATAGCTTTGGGAATCTACCCAAATGTAATGACTGCAACAGTGAAACACAAAGAACATAGTACAGTTGTGTACACTTACCATAAATGTAGATATTCGAGTGTCTTCACTGTTGCAGTCCTGGTTACCCTCTCTCCAGCCCCCTGTTTTTCTCTGGCTATACCTCTACTTTCTTTCACTATGCTTAAAAGCCCTTTTGGTGTATTTGCTTTTGGTTGGAGGTATATTTTTTGTGTTTTTAATTTTATTTGCTCCCCATTTGGGGGGCACCTGACATCTGGGGCAAGAAAAACTAATGTAATGGAGTCAGCTGCATGTTTTATACCCCTGACGACCTGATGTCATGGAAGAAGGGACAGCAACCGACGCAGGTCCCAAGACTTTGTTAATCAGGCCAACTGAGGGCAACCTGCCAGCAGATTACCAAATGTAATGACTGCAACAGTGAATACAGTTGAACATCTACATTTATGTTAAGTGTACACAACTGTACTTTATGTGGTACATCAACACTCTTACCCACTCTGCAGGCTAGCCATGGCTCTGTGGAACACGGCCTTGGACATGCAAGTCCATCTGCAAGTTAATTTCCTGCCAGGCAAACAAAACTCACTGGCAGATGACTTATGCAGAGATCTACTAGACCCACACGAGTGGCAATTAGAGCCCAGCACCTTCAACCTTCTGATTCAGAAATGGGGGACCCCAGAAGTGGATCTCTTTACTTCCCCCTGCAACCACCAGCTCAGCAAATTCTGCACCAGGAAACCTCACAGCAGGGCCTGGAAAGTAGATGCCCTATCTTTTCAGTGGGTAAATCTTTCATTCTATGTCTCACCCCCTGCCCCTTCTCTCAAGAGTATTACTCAAGATAAGACAGGACAGACTAAGGACAATTCTGATTGCCCGGACTGGCCATGCCAGCACTGGTACCCACTCCTGCGCAGCCTGTCACTGGTGCCACCCTGGCACCTACACCAGAACCCAACCCTGCTCTCTCAGCAAGGGGGGTAGAATTTGCATCCGCAACTGCAAACCCTAAATCTTGCAGCCTGGCTTATTCCTTGAATTCTCCCCCAGCAACCCTAAGCAAGCAGGTGCTGGACAACATTCTTAAAGCCAGAAGACCCAGTACAAGAAAATCCTATGCTGATAAGTGGAAAAGGTACTGCTCTTGGATTTAATCTAAAGGAGAGGACACAACACTGCCCTCCCTGCCTCTAGTCCTGGATTACTTAGCAGATCTACTCCACAAAGGCCTGTCCTTCTCCTCCATAAAGATACATGCCTCAGCCATTTTGGCTCATTACAACACTGAGCCACCTCTTTTCTTGCACCCTCTTATCAAACAGTTCCTGAGAGGGGCAAACAACTTAAGGTCACTAAGGAGAGCACCCATCCCTGCTTGGGACCTTTACTTTGTACTGGAAAAGCTCACGCTTCCCCCATTTGAACCTGCAGCATAAGCAGAGTTAAAATTCCTCTCTTGGAAAACAGTCTTGCTTCTGGCTATCACTTCAGCTAGAAGAGTGTCTGAGCTACAAGCACTTATGGCTGTGGAACCCTTCATTATTTCCCCTCAGGACTAACCCTTCCTTTATGCCTAAAGTGGTGTCCAGTGTGGCTCTCAACCAATCTATCCATTTGCCAACCTTCTTCCCTAATCCTCAAAATAAAGGGGAAAAGATCCTGTACTCCTTGGATGTGCACAGACAGCTCAGTTTCTGCCTTGATAGGACTAAGCCCTTCAGAAAATCTCAATCCACACAAACAAGACCAAAGTACGACTTAATTCAAGAAAACAAACACAGGTACCGGCTCCACATTATAGTTGGTTGAGACACACTTTTTAATGCTGTGCAGTTGTAAAAACCTCCACAAGTAATTCCAAACATGAACAATAACAATAAAATGTAAGCACTTTTCGTCTGGATGTTATCTGGACTTCTTCAGAAGTGTGTTTCATCCAACTATAGTGTGGAGCCGGTACTTGTGTTTGTTTTCTTGTAGTAAGCCCTTCAGAAAATCTGACCAGTTACTAGTCAGATTTGCAACAGGGGCAAAGGGCAAGGCCATTTCAAAACAAACAATTTCAAAATGGATAGCACATTGCATCCATTTCTGCTACAAGCACCGTGGGAAACCAACCCCTCAGGGGGTCAGAACACATTCCACTAGGGCAACCTCTACAGCATTTCTCAGGGGATTCCCTATCCGGGACACCCTGGAAGCTGCTACCTGGAGTTCTGTACACACCTTCACCAAAAATTACCACCTGGCTATCTTTTCCAAATCCAGGGCAGGTTTTGTAAAAGCAATCCTACAAGGCATACTAGCAAGCTCTAACTCTTCTTGACTGCCTCCACCCTTCTTCAGCTTTGGGAATCTACCCAAGTGTGATGATTGCAACAGTGAAACACGAAGAACATAGTACAGTTGTGTACACTTACCATAAATGTAGATGTTCGAGTGTATTCACTGTTGCAGTTCTGGTTTCCCTCCCTCCAGTCTCCTGGTTCCTCTCTCTCCTCTCTATGGCTATTACTCACCCCCTTCAGGGGTATTGGTATTTACTTTTTACTTGTGGTGTTTTCCCCACCATAACTTAGCTCCCTATTTGGGGGGGTGCTCCTGACATTTGGGGAAATAAAAACTGATGTAATGGCGTCGGCTGCCTATTTTTATACCCCTGATGACCTGAAGTCAGTCCTGGAGTGACAGCATATGATGCAGAAATACTAAGTCTCTGGTATTTGGGCTGACTGAGGGCTACCTGCAGGCAGATAACCCAAGTGTGATGACTGCAACAGTGAATACACTTGGATATCTACATTTATGGCAAGTGTACACAACTGTACTTTCTGAAGTACTTGCCACTGTGCTATACAGGTGGGCAGCAATGATGTGTACATGGCTGCAGTCTGTGCTGGGGAACGGCCATTACACACTAACACTAATCACGTATCCCAGACCTCTGTATTGTCAGTTACATGTTGTACAACTGGCCGCAATGCATGATGTTGACAGCCGTGTGTCATGCATGTTACCATGTGGGTAATGTATGGTCTGTGTAACAGATTTGTGCCTCCTCCCATGTAAGTGTGTGTGTGTGTGTGTGTGTGTGTGTGTGTGTGTGTGTGTGTGTGTGTGTGTGTGTGTGTGTGTGTGCAAGTGTGCATACATGTGTGAATGTGTGCATGTGTGCGTGTGTGTGTGTGTGTGTGTGTGTGTGTGTGTGTGTGTGTGTGTGTGTGTGTGTGTGTGTGTGTGTGTGTGTGTGTGTGTGTGTGTGTGTGTATACCCGCCAACATCAAAGTGCAGGTATGAATGTACATATGATGTCCTTCAAGGATGCATCTGCAGTCCTTACAAATGGGTAGTCCTGTCGTCAGGCAGCCCTTCGGTCGGCCGGATTCCAAAGTCTGGGTCTGGCTTCGGCTGGTGTCGCGCTTCACCCGACGTCATAGCTGCAGTTCTTCGGGTATAAAGGCATCAGCCGACGCCATTTTCCCAGTCTTTCTTGCCGCGTGGCGCCCGAAGCAGAAGCTGTTCGCAAGTGCCGGTCGGTCAGAACCAGAGATTACTCGAATACTACTTTGAAGACTTCTAAAAAGCTAAGTACCCCGTTGGGGACTCTTTCTTGCCTCAGCCGATGTCAGAAAAAGTGAATAACTGTTTAACTTGTGGGAAACAAATACCTCATAAAGATTTCCACTCTTACTGCTTACCTTGTTTAGGCCCAGACCATGAAGTAGCAGCTTGTCTAGCCTGTGCTTCTTTTAACCGACGGACGCTTAGACGTCGGTCGGAATGTGCAGAACAGTTTTTCGGCTCTGATTTTGCTTATATCATGCCGTCGGATCCTCCGACTTCACAAATAACCAAAAAACGCAGGGAAAAGGACCGACACTCGCAGTCCGCGGTTTCGGCCGGAACCGCGTTTAAGCCAACCACGAGTGTCTCTGTTTCGCTGAAACCGAACAAGCGGTTCTTCTCCCAGCCGAAAACATGCCTTCTACCGAGGCCTCTTCTAACCTGGTGGAATCGGCTTCTGAAATCCAACCTGCAGTTGCGGTTTCTCAGGAATTATCAGACACTATTCCCTTGGATATTTCAACCCCTGCACGTGGAGCTGCTAGGCCTCCTGCAGCCATGTCTATTAAGGCCTTTGCCAGGGCTAAAGCAGCTAAAGCTTCAAAAACGGTGCCTGTCAAGCCCCCCTCTCACAGGCCCAGCACCAGTTCCCATATGCTTTCTTTGGCTGAGGATCTCATTTCTTTAATTCGTGGATCCCAGCCTCATCCAGGCAGGACCTCTCATCCACCTCCAGAGAAGAGGCCTAGAGCAGAGCCCCCAGAGCCAGTATCCACAGATGATTCCTCTGATGACTCAGAACATACAAACCCTCCTGAGGCTCCTTATTCCCCTTACGAAGACTCTGATGCTGAAGAGTCCATTCCTTCAGCCTCTCCACCTGAGGAATTTTCCTTTGGGGAAACCTTGCATGCTATGAGGGAACAATTTCAGTGGCAGGGCCAAGATTTCTCAGACTCCAGAAAAGGCTTAGAACCTTTCTACATTTGCCACAGCATAGGCCTTTAGCTATACCTCCAGTTCTTTCTGTTGTAGATGATGCATTTAATGATGCTTGCACTGCTCCTGATTCATTACCTCCGGCCCCTGCTAAGCCCGATAGGTTCTACAGGGTCCCGGACACTCATCACCATTTATACAAGGCTCCTTTTGCAGATCCAGAGACTATCTCCCAGGGCCCTAAAGCTGTAGTAACTACATCTACTAAAACCCTCCCTCTGAAAGGGAATCCAGGTCCTTAGAGAGATGGGGTAAAAAAGTTTACACCTCTACTACTTTGTCAGCTAGGGCTTTGAACTGCCAATTTCATATGATTCAATATCAAGAGTTTATGCTTGACCAGTTAACTAAAAACTGTCCTCTGAAGAATCTTTAGATAAGAAATATGTTCAGGAAATGGTACATAACATACAGCAGGTTAGTAACCATTCTTTAAAATGTGGCTATGATGCACTGGAGGCTTCCTTTAGATCAGCCATGACTGGCACAGTTATCAGGAGACATGCATGGTTGAAAGAGCAGGCATTACCAGACCATGTCAAATCAAAGCTTTTAGATGCACCCATGGACAAAGTCAATTTATTTGGTTCTCCTGCACAGCAGGTACTAAAAAGATGGAAGAGAAGGCGAAATCTGTACAAACAGTGAAAGATTTCTTACAGGTTCAACCTCCAAGGTTTAGCAGGAACTGGCCCTCCAAGAATTGGTCCTTTCCGGACTCCTCTAAGACACAGAGAGGCAGGAATAGGTGTTCAAGAGGCAGAAACCAATCCAGGGGTGCCTACAGGGGACGCCAGTGGCAAGGTAACAACCAGTGAGGCACGGACGCAGCCACCACCACTACAACAACACAATTACAGTGACTTGGCTGTGGCACCGCCTACCAGGGAACAACTGGAAGCACCCTTAGGCGGAAAGCTAACCTTATTTTCAAAGAACTGGCATTGCATCACAAGGGAAAAATGGATTTTGCAAACTACAGACCAAGGTTACAGGTTCCATTTCCATACTCTACCAGGAAAGAGAGGAATGCCAAACCTACCACCTATTCAAAGGGCAGAATCTCTAAAGCAAATATCTCAATTATTAAGAATGAGAGCTGTGGAAAAGGTACCATCTATGGAACAAGGAAAGGGATTTTACTCCAGACTCTTCCTGGTACCAAGAAAAGAGAGCAAATGGAGGCCTATTCTCGACCTGTCTGCTTTAAACACATTCCTCATTGTTCCAAAATTCAAAATGCTGACCCTACAGCAGCTTCTTCCCATGCTGGGCAAGGAGTCTTGGCTGGTAACTCTAGATCTCAAGGAGGCATACCTGCACGTCCCCATACGACCAAATTGCAGAAGATACCTCAGATTTCTTGCAGGATCAGAGCATTATCAATTCTCAGCATTGCCCTTTGGCTTATCTACTGTGCCCAGAGTGTTCACGAAATGCCTGGCATCAGTAATTGCTCATTGCAGACTTCAGGGAATCCAAATTTATCCCTACCTGGACGACTGCCTGATACAAGCGGACAACAAAAGCAAGCTAGCAGAAGACTTACAAAGAGTCATTTACCTGCTGCAAGCCCTGGGATATACAGTCAATATAAAAAAGTCAAGGCTGATTCCATCCCAAAGAATAACCTTTCTGGGTGCAGAGCTGGACACATCAAAACAAATGGCATTCCTAACTGCAGAAAAGAAAGAGCAACTACCTCTCTACTTCTTGGCATTAACAAAGCAGAACCATCTAACTGCAAGAAAAGTACTGCAAGCCCTAGGCTTCATGGCATCCTGCATAATTCTGGTCCCTCATGCCAGACTGCATATGAGAAAGCTACAGTGGTACCTAAAGAATTTGTGGTCTCAACACAAGCACAGCCTAGAAACCAAAATTCCAATAATCCCATGCCTGAAGCAAGAGTTCCTATGGTGGGCTCAGGCCTGTCAATCAAACACAGGATTGCCCTTCTGCAACAGTCAACCAAGCCAAACCATCACGACAGATGCCTCAGACCTCGGTTGGGGGGCACACATGCTGGACAAGTGCATACAAGGCTTATGGACTCAAGACCAGCTACGCCTGCACATAAATCTAAAGGAAATGCTGGCAGTAAAATTGGCAATCCAGTCATTCAGACCATTCCTTCAAGAAGGTCAGTTGATGATAAGGACAGACAACACCACAGTTATGTGGTACATCAACAAACAGGGAGGCACACATTCATACCCTCTATGCCGGCTGGCACTGGACCTATGGGATGTGGCTCTGAGCTACAACATTCAGTTACAAGCAATTTTGTACCGAAAAGAAAACATTCTAGCAGACATATTAAGCAGAACTACCACAGATGCCCACGAATGGATGCTGCATCCGGACATCTTCAAAGCCATCACAAGAGAATGGGGATTACCACAAATAGACTTATTTGCATCCCCACTCAATCACCAGCTAAAGAAATTCTGCACAAGGACGTACCACCCACTTGCTTGGAAGGTGGACTCCTATCTTTCAGTTGGAAAAACCTGACAGCATAATGCATTCCCACCACTTCCTTTGATGCACAAGGTGCTTTTGAAGATCAAAGAGGAACGTCCAAGGATCATTCTGATAGCTCCAGACTGGCCAAGGCAACATTGGTACCCATTGCTGAGGAGCATGTCTCGGGGAACAAATATGGGCACTACCCCTGATCCCATTGCTGTTAACACAGAACAACTACAACATCCTGCATCCAAACCTGAAAACTCTGCAGCTAACTGCCTGGAACATTACATAAGAACAATTAACCCAAATTTATCCCAAAGGGTTAAAGACATAATCCTTGAGGCTTGTAGACCTTCAACAAGAAAGAATTATGCAGCAAAATGGAAAAGATATCTCATTTGGAGTACTGCAAAGGGAGAAGATGTGGCACTGGTAAACATAGCCAACATCCTGGAGTACTTGGCAGAGCTCTTCCATACAGGCCTGTCCTATTCTTCCATCAAGATACATGCATCAGCTATTTCAGCAGAATACAGCTTGGATCCTCCTGTCTTCTCACATCCTCTGCTCAGGCAGTTTCTGAGAGGAATTAAAAATGTAAAACCTCCCAGGAAACCACCATTGCCAGCATGGGACTTGAACTTTGTGCTAGAAAATTGACACTTCCTCCTTTCGAACCAGCAGCAACAGCAGAATTACAATACTTATCCTGGAAGACTGCTTTCCTGCTGGCAATCACCTCAGCAAGAAGGGTCTCTGAACTACAGGCATTAATGGCAGTGCAACCCTTCCTGATCTTCCATCAAGATAGAGTGTCCATGAGAACAAATCCTACATTTATGCCTAAGGTGGTATCCAGAGTGTCTTTAAATCAGGCTATCCACCTACCTACATTCTTCCCCAACCCACAGAACAGGGGAGAAAGACTGTTGCATACCTTGGATGTACATAGACAATTACGCTACTACCTGGACAGGACCAAGTCCAATAGAAAAACTGACCAGCTTCTGGTAGCATATGCAACAGGAAAGGAAGGAAAACCAATTTCAAAACAGACAATCTCCAAATGGATAGGAAATTGCATTAGATTTTGTTACTCCTACCATGGAAAGAAAACTCCAGAGAACATCAGGCCTCACTCCACAAGGGCTACAGCCACTACCACAGCTTTCTTACGAGGAGTGGCTACCAAGGACATTATAGAGGCTGCTACTTGGACCTCCGTGCATACATTTGCCAAGCATTACAATTTACCTTTATACTCTAGATCCCGAGCAGGTTTTGCCACTGCTGTTTTGCAAGGGATCCTAACTACACCATAATCTCTCCTTTTTCCTCCTCCCTAGTTTAGCTATGGTATTCTACCCATTTGTAAGGACTGCAGATGCATCCTTGAAGGACATAGTACAGTTTTGTACCTACCATAAATGTAGATGTCCGATAGGAATGCATCTGCAGTCAGGATTACCCACCCACCTTCCCCTCTGTGGTACTCCTAGGGTATTTGCCATCCTTCAGCTAGCTTGGGGGGGATCTATTATGGTGTATTTGTTTGTATATATGTACATACATGCTTATTTTATGTGTTTGCTCTCTACTATTTGGAAACATTGGCATTTATCCAAATTTAGCCATCCAAGAGGGCACCTGGCATCTGGGGCAAGAAACACTGAGGAAAATGGCGTTGGCTGATGCCTTTATACCCGAAGAACTGCAGCTATGACGTCGGGTGAAGCGCGACACCAGCCGAAGCCAGACCCAGACTTTGGAATCCGGCCGACCGAAGGGCTGCCTGATGACAGGACTACCCATTTGTAAGGACTGCAGATGCATTCCTATCGGACATCTACATTTATGGTAGGTACAAAACTGTACTTTGTCTTCCTCTCACAGGTGGTGATGGGGTCAGGGTTCCCCCCTTTTTGAAACAATGTCAATATCTTTGCAGACACTGCCAGTGATGACAGGAATACTGAGGTACAGGTGGGGTTGTCAGGGGCTAAATCTGTGCCATTAGTTGGCATCCCACTCTTGTGCATACCATCACTGCACACTGACAATGCCCACATATACCCCATCACCAGTGGCCACAGATGATGGACAGTTGGCAGGTGGTGGCATTGAACAGGCTAGTGTGGTGACTATGGCAGGTGTGAATGTAGATACCGGCCATAGCCAGAGTGCAGGCAAGGTCCCATACAGGTGGATGGACAGGGGTGCTTGCAGGAGGAACGCTGCTCATCTGGGCACTGTTGCGAGTGCCACAGAAGGAGTCATCAGACACATATTCCAGGCTGTCATGGATGCACAGACACATAGTGAATGCCACAACACACAAATAGTCAGGGTGGTGAATGCAACTCTTGCTGATGTACATGATGACATACATGACCTTGTCGGGTCCACACATCAAAATACCGAGGTGTGGATCCAAACACAAACTAATCACCTTGGAAATCCACATCCATCCCATCCCCCTGCAAAGGTAACCACCATGACAAACCCCTCCAAAGCTAACCTTGAGCTCCTTAAAACAGAGGTGGCTAAGTTCATGGCACTCATGCAAATGGAGAATAGTTGCATGACCATCAGATCACACACCAGTGCACTGTATGAACATACACACACATATATGCATGGATCACATCATGACTAATAGAACCAAGATGTTGTCCTCCAAAACAGGAAGCCAATGTGGTGATTCCCTGCCATACACAAACTCAACAATGGAACAAATAAATTAATGCGGAAAAAGTTGAACTCCCAAGACTGGAAAAACTCCCTTATCGGCCTCAACAAAAGGTTGAGATCACTCATCAAATCCTCCAAAGCTAGCTATGAAAACAGAATTGCAGTGGATAGGAAAGACAAACACAAGGCCTTCAATAGTTATGTAGATAATCTCCACACCAATACCCAAATGTGCCCTGAGCTACTGCACAAAGGTACCTCCTATACCGAGCCAACAGATGTTGCCAATACATCGTCTGACAGATTCAGTGCCAACCTGACCCCTCTCACCCCCCCAAAGGCTCAATCACAATACCAGTAGATTGCCAGACACCCAGAATTACTACTGCATAGTTAAAATAGCACTGTCCAAGGCCAGGTATACATATTCTATGGGACCTGAGAATATCCCTGGCTGTGTTGTACATGAACTACAGAGTGACCTGGCACCACACCTGTGTGCCCTGTTCAGTCACTGCCTCACTTCAGGCCTTGTCCCTACCAAATGGTGCATGGTTACAATCATCCCTCTCCACAAAGTAAGAGCAACTACAGACCCTGGGAACTATCACTCCATTAGCCTGACGAGTTTGATATGCAAAGCTATGGAACACATCATCATGGACCTACTAAACAAGGATATAGGGGATCTCCAAAGTCTGGGTCCCACACAGTTTGAATAAAAAAAGTTGACCAGGTTGAGCAGGCATGATCTGCCATCCACAAAACCAGTCATCAGAGCTGTGGATGATGTCAAAGTGATCATACAGCCTACCTTGATCTGGCCAAGGCCTTTGATACCATTCCCCACTCTGGAATCATAGAAAACCCACTAAGGTAGTCATCAACCCCTGTATCACTAGTTGTGTTGCAAAGTGGCTCTCGCATAGACCCATGGTTTGAAAGTAGCTGACTCAAGTCAGACTGACGACCAGTCATGAGTGGGGTCCCACAGTGTTCAGTCCTGGGTCCTCCTCTGTTTGGTATCTACCTTGTGCAGGCCATCACAAGGGTACTCTGGTTGACAAAGCTTGCAGACGATTGCATGTTGGTAGCTATCTATTATTAACTACCCAAATTATGTTGACATCCAGCAGAAAGGCCTCACTGAGACCAACGTATGCTGTCAGAAGCATGGCCTGAAGTTCAATGGCCAAATATATGTCAGCATCCCCTCTGGGGACAACTTAGTTCCCATAAATCACAACATCAGTTGTAGTCCACTGAACACAGAAGACATTATAGAGATCTGTGAACACAGGTTGACAGTAACCTCTCTTTGGACCACCACATTGCCACTGTGGGCAGACAGTCCTTCTATGTGGAACATCTGATTACTAATGGTTTTGCATCCAGGAAGTAGGGGGTCATTGTCTCCCCTACCCTTCCTTCCCTCATTAGGCCAATCATCGGGTACAATGCCCCATTTGCAGTTATTGCAAGTGTCCACTGAGGTACATGCCAGAGGCCAGAAACGTACCTCACAAAGATGATCCTAGGCCTAAAACAGTTGTCCTATATGGACAGACTCAAAACACTCCCAACTGTTCTCTGTCTCATATCGCCTACTTAGAGGTGATCTCTGCTTGCCCTGAAAGCCATGTCTGACCCAGCTCTGTTAGAAATGCTACATCCAAGGATATTTTAGTGCATTTATTAAAACTGTATTTGCCTTAATATTGCCACATCTCAAGTGCTCTAGGTTACACTGCATCTGAATTGTTTTAGTGTTGTTTTAGCTGCTTTTCTGTATATATATAGACTTTTCTGTATATGTAAACTAGCTACTTTTTCTACTGTATTACTGCCTCTTAAATCATTTTTCAGTTGTGCACTTGCCTTGCTTCATTTAAAAAGTTTTAAATTGCTAATTTTGTAGAGTTTTAATTGCATTTACTGTTTAGGGCTACACACTCAAGTGCGTTAGCCTTTTTTTGTGTTTATTTACTGTATTATTGCATTGTTTAGCCAGTTTTAACGAACAAAAAAAAAAAAATACTATCCTGTTTGCTCGTTTCCTGCCTTTCCTAGTTAGTATAGTCCAGATCCCAGGCTTTGCTGGTTTCTGGACTTTATTTTCTGTGTTCAGAGCTATACAGACCTTGCTGTGGTAGAGGGAAGTCCTACTGCTTACCAGTGGGACTGGTGAGCATTATACTTCCTATCTAACACTAGAGGAGTGGTTTACAGCTCTGAAATTGTAATTTTATTAGCCATTTTGGGCTGATTTCTATCCCTTTCAACTTTCTGTCTTAAAAGCACATGTGTTTGTGTGTGTTTTTCACATCATGCAGCACTGCGGGGCTACAGTTAAAGTATTCCAGGTGCCAGAAAGTCTGCTCTTCAAGTTTTCCCTTAGAACTAGCTGATTTCTCAGTAGTAGCATTAAAATCTGAACCCCTGTGACTAGCACTTGCTCTTGAACCTGCTGGAAAGCACTAGGAAGCCTTAAACTGATGCGCTCACTCAACTCTCCTTGTTAATAAAGATAAATTAATCGTAGGCAATAAACCGCCTATAATTGCAAAGTACCTTGTAAAGGTAAGGGAAAACAGCTCTTGTACTTTACAAAAAAGGACATTGACAGGCATGTCCAAGGGTCAGCTTCCGGTGATTTCTCTTGTCCACCTGGTGAATCTGGGCATACTGGGGCAGGGTTGCCAGATTTCCAGACCCACAGGTAGGGACAAAAAAAAAAAAAAAAGAAGGTCTCTCACGGCAACTGAAGACCAAAAAAAAACACGGAGCTTCTCATGTTAAATGCATTTCAGTTCCGCATTCAACACAAGTAGCTCCGTGTTTAGCGATTTTTTGATTAGCCCGTATACCGGCATATGGGCCAATCAAAAATCGCTAAACACGGAGTTTCTCGTGTTTAATCACGAACACAAACTCCATGTTTAGCAATTTTTGATTGGCCTGTATGCCAGGTATACGGGACAATCAAAAAAAAAACAAACAAAAAAAAAACAAACAAAGCAGAGGCTGGCCGGGATTTAAGCCAGCAGGGCGGGACTCGGGATCAGGCTGCTGATCTCGGGACAGTCCCGCCCAAATAGGGACGAATGGCAACCCTGTACTGGGATAATGCAGCAATTGCCTCATGAACACAGACAACCCTCTCCTCCTACCACCCAACACTACAACCTGCAAGAGATACACTTACATAGCCAAACTGGAAGCAAAGCTCTCTCCACCCAATTGTGCTAGACAGTCAAGAGGACAAGGCTAACACCTGCACTACACCTCAAGCAACACATAGCCCTTCAAAACCCATACCATCAACAGCCACACATAGCAAGACTAAACCCACATATGCGGATGCCCTTAACATTAACATGCCCGAGCAACAAGGACCTCCGAAGCTGAAACGCAAAGAAAACACCAGTCACGACCAAAGTGACACATAGCTCACAACACCAGTGTGCCACCCAACAACAGCCCCTAAGGCAGGAAAATGTACCCAGCACTTTAGTCATAGGCGACTCTATAGTCAGGCACATGGATGTCCTTCTTACCAGGCTGAACAAGGAGAAAATTTCAGTCAGCTGCCTGTCGGGTGCCAGAATCCGCCACATAACTCATGCACTCAAGTCACTCCACAACAAGTACAAATACGACTCTGCCATTGTCCATGTTGGAGTGAATGACTTGAAACATACCTCCCTGGACTACATGAAAAGAGACATGGAAGAGCTCTCAGATCATATGACCCTAGCCCAGAGTAGCATCCTGCCTTCACCCAGAATGATACCACAGTATAAGGACAAAATGACTGAATGACACCAGACACTTAGCCAGGTTGTTGAAGTCAAAGGGGATTCAGTATCTGTCTGCCTGGGATGACATGATCGACAAACCACAATGCTTTGCCAGAGATGATCTGCACCTGTCACCCCTGGGATTCAGGTTACTGGCTAAAGCTCTTGCCACCCCTACAGTGCCATTTTTAGGCAAGGTTCAATGGACAAAACCACCACCGTAACAGATACAAGCATGCAAAATCTGAAGGTAATGCTACTCAATGCTAGAAGTCTAAACCTCAAAATGTACTCTCTCAAAGCACTCCTAAAAATGGAGAACATTGACATCTGTGCAGTAACTGAGACCTGGTTCAAGGCTCCAGAGAGCACCCCTACAATACCAGCCTACAACTCTTACCACACTTTTAGGCCACCAAACCAAGACCAAAACAGTAAAGGTGGAGAAGTGTCCATATTCACAGCTCCAGGCTAGTTGCCCAACACAATGCGTCTGAAATTCTCCAAGTAGAACTAACACTAGGTAAGACTACAATCCAACTTGTAGCTTGCTACAAATCCCCCATCATGCCTCAACACTCTCACTACACCTGTCTAAAAATACTGGAAAATATTAAGATACAACCAAACACCCTAATACTGGGCACTTTCAACTACCCTGCCATTAATTGGGAAAAATACTTGGGTACCAACACCTTTTCCCAACGGTTCTTGGAATTCCTAAATTCCAATGCCCTGGATCAACTAATCATTGTCCCACCAGGGGTTCTAATATCCTAGACCTGGTCATTACCAACATGGGAGATAGATGCTCCACACCAGTGGTCACCTCCTCATTGGTCAGGTCTGACATCCGCATCTCACCCCCACCCCCAGTAAGGAAACCTCTGTAAAAAAACATCTCCAAAGACAACTTCATGCTACTGAAGTCAGAAGTGACAAACTTCATGACACCCATGTAGATGGGAGCTGAAAGTTTGACTGCTGAATCCTACACTAAGGCACTGTATGAGCACATCCACTTGTGCATGAATCGTGTCATCCCAAATAGAACCAGGGCACTCTCCCCCCAAAAATGGAAGCCAGTCTGGTGGTTCCCTGCCATAAACAAACTATATAACAGAAGGAAGAAACTGTTGCAGAAAAGAGATAAATCCCAGGATGCAAAAAACTCCCTTACCAGCCTCAGTAAGAAGTTGAGATCCCTCATAAAATCCTCCAAAGCAAGTTACAAAAATAAAATTGCTAAAGATTCCAAAGACAACCACAAGGCATTGTATAGTTATGTCAGGAATCTAAATGGCAATGCTCAGATCTGCTCTGAGCTACAATAGAATGGCATTAAATATACTGATCCCAAGGATATTGCCAATATCCTGGTAGAGTGATTTAGTGCCAACTTCACCCCCCTCTCACCCCCTAAAGGGCCCATCTCAATACCAAAAGACTGCCAAATTCCGGTAATCACAGCCACACAGGTAGAAACCACACTCTCCAAAGCTAAGAATACAGAATCCATGGGACCAGATGACATCCCGGGCTGTGTACTACATGAACTACAAAATGAACTGGCACCTCACCTAAGTGTCATGTTTAGTCATAGCCTCACCTCAGGCTTTGTGCTCACTGAATGGCGCACAGCTACAGTTATCCCCCTCCACAAAGGTGAATCCACCTTGGATCCTGGGAACTACCATACCATCAGTCTGACAAGCCTGATCTGCAAGGGCATGGAATGCATTATCATGCAACTTATAAACAAAGACACTGGCAACCTTCAAACACTGGACCCCACCCAGTTTGGGTACATGAAGGGCCGATCTTGTCTCCTGAACCTGATTGACTTCTTCAAATCATTCTCCAGAGCTGTGGACGTGGGAAAGGAGGTCCACACAGCCTATCTGGACCTCGCTAAGGCCTTTGACACCATCCCCCACTTCTGGAATCATAGATAAACTTACTAAGCTGGGCATGAATCCCTACATCACTCGATGGGTTGCCAACTGGCTTACTGACAGAACCCACACTGTAAAAGTAGCCAACTCTAAATCCAGCTCCAGACAAGTGACAAGTGGAGTACTTCAGGGTCCAGTCCTGGGACCACTCTTGTTTGGCATCTACTTCTCTGAAGTACAGGCCAACACTAAGGGACTCTGGCTAACAAAGTTCGCAGATGATTGCAAACTGGGAGCCATTATTGAATCCCCAAATGATGTGGATATTCTACAAAAAGGCCTTACAGAAACAGATGCTTGGTGCCAGAGACATATGTTCAAGCTTAATGCCAAGAAAAGTATAGTTATCCCCTTTGGGAAAAAACATGTACCCATGAATTACCACATAGGTGGCAGTACACTAAACACCGAAAGTGTGATGAGAGACTTAGGGACACAGGTGGACAGCAGTCTTACCTTCGATAACCACATTGCCACAATAGTCAGGAAATCCTTCTATGTGGAACACCTCATCACTAAGGGCTTTTCATTCAGAAAAAAAGGAGGTCATTGTCCCACTGTACTCATCCCTCATTAGACCCATTATAGAGTACAATACCCCATTTAGTATGTACCTCACAAGACATCTGCAACAGCTGGAAAGGCCACAGAAATACCTCACTAAAAGAATCACAGGCACAAAGCAGATGCCCTATGCTGACCGTCTAAAAAACTCCAGCTATACTCTGTGGCATACCGTCTACTCAGAGGTGATCTCTGCTTAACATACAAGGCCATGTCAAACCCTGAGCTGTTGGACATGCTCCACTTAAAGAAATCCAAATCCCTCAGAGCCACACACTCCAGGGATCTAAACCTTATCATCATACTGAACAAAATATGTTTGAGGGATAGGTTCCTGACCCAGAGACTCCCCATAATCTGGAATAGACTGCAAATACATGTCAAGCAGAGTGCCTCCTTGACCCTCTTCAAGAGAAATCTTGCTGAATGGATGGGAAATAGAGAATCCACCCCAGGGATCACTGCAGTGGCACTACTCCACAGAGGCACTGAGAACTAATGTCAGGTGGCACAATGACAGGGTAATCCTTTGGCCAGGGTTGTAAATGCTCCAGGGTCAATAGGCTACACACCTATGAACCTAAACATCTGAATATCCCATAGGCATCTGTACAGAGGATTGGATTGGCCTGCACAATGGTTTAACATGCCATATGTGAGGCAGATGCCATTACCACCCTTTATAAGGTAATGCCATTGGGAGGTGGTAAACAGGTATGGATGGTACACCAGTCAAAATGCTGTCAGCCAAACAGGATATGATCTTTGGCGAAAGGGACATGCACAGTTGCCAGTACTGAGAATAGAACCCCTACCTGTTAAGTTATTTCTACTATAGTGTTACACAGTTATCAGATGCGCCACAGAGCTTACATGAGATGTTCATCGTGCATACAGCTGCAGTAATAACAGATGGGTTCTCCTGCCGTCAGGCGGGTCCTCGGTCGGCCGAATTCCAAAGTCTAGGTCCGGCGTTGGTTGTCGTCGCTTCTTCCCTGACGTCAGAGCGACAGGGGTATAAAGGAACCAGCCAACGCCATTTTCTTCAGTCTTTCTTGCCGCGCGGTGCCCGAAGCAGAAGCAGTTCGCAAGTGCTGGTCGGCCAGCTCCTGAGATTACGAAAATTTGGAAACCGAAGTCTTCTTAAAAGCTAAGTACCTCATTGGGGAAACTTTTCTTGCCTCAGACCGATGTCAGACAAAGTTAATAATTGTATTTCTTGTGGGAAGCAAATACCGCATAAGGATTTCCATTCCAGCTGTATACCTTGTTTAGGTCCAGACCACGACGTCTCGGTCTGTCGCTTTTGTGCTACATTCAACAAACACACTATTAAGCGTCGGGCGGAGTTCGCCCAGCATTATTTTGGGAAAGCATTTAACTATACTATGTCGTCGGATACTCCGACTCCGGTTTTGTCTAAAAAACGCAAAGACAAGGACCGACACACGAGGTCCGCGGCCTCTACCGACACCACACCAAAACCGACTACACATGGTCCGGTTCTCAGCGAGGTACCTACGCAGCCCCTGACTACCAACGACCTGTCTTTGACGGTGTCTCCTGTGCCCGAGGTCGCAGGCTCCTCGGCCCACCCCCCGACTACAGATACCGAAGCCACTCTTGGCATTGAAACTCAGAATGTGGACAGGTCCACCCCCACTCAAGGTGTCTTCAGACCTTCCTCTTCTTTCTCCATCAAGGCTTTCACAAAGTCCAAAGCAACCATGCACTCCCAGAGACCAGCTACTCAGGGACCATCTCCAGGCCCCATGCCTAAGAAACAGATGCTTAAAATGGCTGAGGATTTAATTACTCTTATCAGAGGTTCTCAGCCCCCAACGGACAAAAGGCCTAGAGTGGAGGAAGATTCCCCCTCCTCTGATCAGGGCTCCATTATTTCAGAGCACTCTGATGATCAGGAACATTCTTACTCCCCTTTTGAAGACTCTGATGCGGAGGAGTCCATCCCTTCTGTATCCCCCCCTGAGGATTACTCATTTGGGGAAACTTTGCATACCTTAAGGGAACACTTCCACTGGGAAGGCCAGGATTATTCAGATTCCAAGAAAAGGCTCAGGGAATTTCTCTTGCTTCCTCAGCACAGGCCTCTGGCTATACCTCCTGTCTTGGACATCCTAGATGATGTTTACTCGGAGGCCTGTCTCAACCCGGACTCTCTACCTCCAGCTCCAGTTAAGCCTGACAGGTACTACAGGGTCCCTGACTCACACCAATTTCTATAAAAAAGCCATGCTGCTGACCCAGAAACCATCTCACAGAGCCCCAAGGGAGTTAAGGCCTCCATTGCTAAAAATCCATTGCCTTCCGAGAGAGATTCCAAATCCTTAGTAAGGTGGGGAAAAAAGGTATATACCTCGGCTACCTTATCCATGAGGGCCTTAAACTGTCAGTTTCATATGAAAAAATACCAACAGTTTTTGTTATCACAATTGAAAAGTAAAATGTCACAACCTGAACAACCAGACTTGAAGGAGTTGCAGGATTTGATGCATAGTGCAGAACAAGTGTGTAAGCATACCTTACAATGTGGTTTTGATGCTCTAGAGGCCTCATGTAGAGCTGCTGTTGCAGGTTCAATCATACGTAGGCATGCCTGGCTCAAGGAACAAGCCTTGCCTGATCATGTCAAAGCTAAATTACTAGACGCCCCTCTTCAAAAGGA
Organism: Protopterus annectens; assembly: GCF_019279795.1. Taxonomy (NCBI): domain Eukaryota; kingdom Metazoa; phylum Chordata; order Ceratodontiformes; family Protopteridae; genus Protopterus; species Protopterus annectens. Next base: position 211,077,661 of record NC_056738.1, read on the forward strand.
TGTACTATTTGGTGCTAACGCTGAGGAGGTATTAAGGAAAATGGAGGAAAAGGCAAAATCAATGCAAACTGTGAAAGAATATCTACAGGTTCAACCCCCACGTTTTAGTAGAACTTGGCCTTCCAAAAACTGGTCCTTTCCTGCCACAGACAGACCCCAAAGAGGCAGATACAGGTGCCCAAGGGGCAGAGGACAATCCCAAGGATCGTATAGAGGCTGACAATGGCAAGCTCCTATACAAAGAGGTGGTGAGGACAACTCACAATCTTTCAGAAAGCGAACCCAATGACTTTCCCCTTTGCATGCCAACCAGGTCTCAAATGGCAGCCCCCTTAGGAGGAAAGTTGGCATTATTTCCAAAAAAATGGCATATTGTCACAAAGGACAAATGGATCCTGGACATTATAAACAGAGGCTACAAATTCCATTTTCACACCCTTCCAAAAATGAGAGGCATGCCAAACCTGCCACACAATCAAAGGGCAGAGGCACAAAGGCAAATTACAGATCTCATAAACATGAAAGCTATTCAAGAGGTACCTACGCACGAACAAGGTCAAGGTTTTTATTCCAGGCTATTTCTGGTGCCAAGAAAGGGAAAAGATTGGAGACCTATTTTGGATCTATCCATCCTAAACACATTTCTGCTCGTACCAAAATTCAAGATGCTCACTCTACAGCAACTTCTTCCCATGCTGGGCAAGGAGTCTTGACTGGTAACATTGGACCTCAAGGAGGCATACCTGCATGTCCCAATCAGACAAAACTGCAGAAGGTACCTCAGATTTCTTGCAGGTTCATCCCATTATCAATTCTCTGCATTGCCCTTTGGCTTATCTACTGCGCCCAGAGTATTCACGAAATGCCTGGCATCAGTAATTGCCTACTGCAGACTTCAAGGGATACAAATATATCCCTATTTGGATGACTGCCTGATCCAAGCGGACAGCAAGCACATTCTTCTGGAACATCTGGCTTATGTAATAATGTTATTGAACTCTCTGGGATAGATAGTCAACAAAAAGAAATCAAGGCTAATACCCTCTCGGAAGATAATTTTCCTGGGTTCCAATTTGGACACAAACACCCAGATGGCCTACCTCACGCCAGAGAAGCAGGGGCAACTAATTCAATGCTTCAGAACACTGGCAAATTGCACCAGGCTGACTGCAAGGAAAATCCTGCAGGCTCTGGGATTCATGGCATCTTGCATCTTACTAATCCCATGTGCAAAGCTGCATATGAGGAAACTACAATGGTGCCTGAAAAACATATGGTCTCAACACAGCCACAGTTTGAAAACAATAATACCACTAATTCCATGTCTGCAAAAGGAATTTCTGTGGTGGGCTCAAGCATGTCAAACAAACACAGGTCTTCCATTCAGCAAGCCTCAAGCAAATCAAGTCATCACAACAGGCCTCGGACTACGCCTGGGCGCATGACAGATCGGTGCATTCAGGGCAAATGGTCCCAAAAAAAAAGCACCTTCACATCAATCAAAAAGAAATGCTAGCAGTAATAAATGCTATTATAGCTTTCAAGGACCTTCTACAACCAGGTCAACTATTGATAAGAATGGACAACACCACAGTTATGTGGTACATAAACAAGCAGGGAGGAACACATTCTTACCCCCTATGCAGACTGGCCATGTCACTTTGGAACATGGCCATGGACTTACAAATGGAACTACAAGCACAGTACTTGCCAGGCAAGGAAAACACGCTGGCAGACAACCTAAGCAGGAATATAACAAATCCACACGAATGGAAGTTGCATCCAAAAGTTTTTACAGAAATAATCCAAGAATGGGGAAGGCCAGACATAGATCTCTTTGCCTCTCACAAAAATCATCAATTGACAAAATTCTGCTCAAGGATCTTCCATCCAAAGGCCTGGAGAGTGGACGCTCTCTCTTTCAGTTGGACATCAATGACAGTTTATGCCTTCCCACCTCTTCCTCTGCTGCCCAAAGTTCTATTGAAGACCAGAGCAGACAGACCCAAGATGATCCTCATTGCTCCAGACTGGCCAAGGCAACACTGGTACCCACTCCTGAGGAGCCTGACGCATTCCCCACCATGGACCCTGCCTCTAATGCCTCTTATTCTGACTCAGCACAGCTTCAAAACTCTTCACAGTCAGCTAAAAACACTCAATCTAGCAGCATGGAAGATTCCTTAGCATCACAGCAGGTTCTACTCTCCAAGGAGGTGCAGGATGTCATTTTGGAGGCCAGAAGGCCATCAACTAGAAAGGCTTACTCCGCTAAATGGAAAAGTTTTTGTGTCTGGAATGAGAAAAAGGGCCAGGACCCTGGAAAACTGAATTTACCTCGAATACTACAATATTTGGCTGAACTGCTAAGCAGTGGACTTTATTTCTCCTCCATCAAAATCCATGCCTCAGCCATTTCTGCAGAATACAACACTGATCCACCCTTAGTCTCTCATCCTCTCTTAAGGCAGTTCCTCAGAGGGGCTAAGAATTTAAGACCTCCAAGGAAACAACCAATACCTGCCTGGGATCTTAATTTCATTCTGGAAAAACTGACTTTGCCTCCCTTTGAGCCAGCTGCCTCATCAGATTTGCAATATTTGTCCTGGAAAACAGCTTTCCTTCTGGCTATCACCTCAGCTTGTAGAGTTTCAGAACTACAGGCTCTCATGACTGTCCAGCCTTTTATCATCTTCCATCAGGACAGAGTTTCCTTACGAACCAACACGTCCTTTATGCCTAAAGTGGTATCCAGGGTAGCTTTAAATCAGGCCATACATTTACCTACTTTTTATCCTAATCCTCAAAACAAAGGGGAGAGATTGCTGCATTCCTTGGACATCCACAGACAACTGCGTTATTATTTGGACAGAACAAAGCCTTTCAGAAAATCAGAACAGCTCTTTGTGGCCCATGCAGTAGGAGCTCAAGGAAAGCCAATTTCCAAACAGACAATCTCAAAATGGATAGCCCACTGCATACGCTTTTGCTATTCCTTTCATGGCAAAACTGTACATACAGGCATTAGAACTCATTCCACCAGGGCCACAGCCACCTCTGCAGCCTTCCTCAGAGGAGTTCCTACCAAGGATATTTTGGAAGCAGCCACTTGGAGTTCTGTGCATACTTTATCCAAGCACTACAACCTACCATTATACTCCAAATCTAGAGCAGGCTTTGCCACTGCAGTCTTGCAGGGCATTTTGGCTCCTCCTAGTTCCACCTAGTGCCTACCACCCCTTTCTTAGCTTTGGGATTCTACCCATCTGTTATGACTGCAGCTGTATGCACGATGAACATAGTACAGTTTTGTACCTACCATAAATGTAGATGTTCGAGTGCTAATACAGCTGCAGTCCAGGTTTCCCTCCCTCCTTCCCCTCTTGGGACAGGCCTATAGGCTAGCACATCCTCATACAACCTGATTGGGGTATTCATTTATTATGTATTTGCTTGCAACTACTGTATTTTGATTATATTACACTGCATTATTACACAAATTTATGCATTGCCTTCCTTCTGGGGGCACCTGACATCTGGGGCAAGAAAAACTGAAGAAAATGGCGTTGGCTGGTTCCTTTATACCCCTGTCGCACTGATGTCAGGGAAGAAGCGATGACAACCGACGTCGGACCTAGACTTTGGAATTCGGCCGACCGAGGACCCGCCTGACGGCAGGAGAACCCATCTGTTATGACTGCAGCTGTATTAGCACTCGAACATCTACATTTATGGTAGGTACAAAACTGTACTTTCTTCTTCTCCCAAGTAATTTCTAAGGTGAATGACATCAGCAGGTCTAGTAAAGTATGGTGATGGGACAATTACAGGGTGGTACACAAATCAAAATGGTATAACCCACACAGTACATGATTCACACACACACACACACACACACACACACACACACACACACACACACACACACACACACACACACACACACACACACACACATTTTCCAGTATTGCAATTAGAACTCCTGCCTATATAGTTATGTCTACTATAGTGTTTCACAGTTACTGCACATGCTACAAAGCTTACTGAACTTTCATATGGCCAAAGCTGCTAACTGCACAGCTGAGGTAAAGTATTACAGGTGGCAGTAAGTCTGCCTTCTGTTCCACCCTTACATTGTGCTAGTTCTTTCTGTCTTGCACTTCAAATGGCATTATGGCTTGACACTTCACCAGGTTAATGTATCAATGAGTGTGGCACAGCTGGGAGCCATCAGCAGTACTTGTTCCCCACAGAAGTAGCCCCAGTACTTACTAGTTATGTCCACCCCTCCTGGCATGATTGCAGGGCAGTTTTCTGTGCTAACACCCATTACCCTGGTGCACTTGTCCATTCTGAGGCACTGCTGCAACTACCTCATATATACGGACAACTCTCCCCGCTAAACTCCAAACACTCAGACCTGCGGGAGTTACCCGTATATCACCCAATGTGGACATATGCACTCTCCAGCAAAGACTGGACTAGGAGGTCAGGAGGATAAGATCAACACCTTCACCACACCACATAGAACACATAGCTCTCCATGACACCCACTTTGACAGCCAGCCATGACATACAGTGAAAAGCCACACACCCACCTTCACAGAGGCACTCAATGGACATTTACCCAAACAGCACAGACCAGCAAGACAGATACTCACTCAGACACCATGACATGGCACATGCCAAGGGACACATATTTAATCTACACAGTGTGCTTCTCAACCTAAGGTCCTAAGGCTAACCACCTTGCACAATACAGTGCCCATGGGTAACTGACTACTGAGGCACACACATATCCCACTCACTAAGTTGAATATGGAGCAGGTAACAGCCAAATATCTGTCACATGCCAGTATCCAACACATGACACAGCCAGTCATGGCACTCCACAACAACCATGAGTGTCACTCTGTATCCATGTGGGTGTTAATGACCTGGGACATGCCTCTCTGGACTACATGACAGGAGACATAGTTGAACTCTCTGATTATGTGGTCCAGGCAGGTGTGACAGTAGCCCTGAGCAGTATACCGCCATCACCCAGAATGATGCTGTGGTACTATCAACAGATGATTGACTGCAACACTGGCTTATGTGTTTTGTGTCATTCTCAGGGGATCCAGTGTTTCTCTGCTTGGCATGATATGATTGACAGAACTCAATCCCCCAGATTCATAATAGCGTTATTACGACAAGGAGTAGTTTGTGTCTGTGTAGAGCAGCAGCTTGCCTTGAATATTCATGAAGGCTCGCTGCTCAGCACTTACATGGACACGGATCTGTGTATAAGCACCGGGGGGATGTCTGAGAACAGAGCAGAGCTCTCACAGTATACACCCCCCCCCCACACGGAAGCCAACAGTAGCGAGAGTGTGTGCCCATGGACACTACTGTTGGTGCCCATGGATAAAAAAAAGTAAAACAGTAAAGCACACACGATACATTCCCAAGTATGTAAAAGCAATATTTAAAATCCCTATTTGTTCCCCCATCATTATATGTTTTCCCCAAAATGTGTGCAAGTACAAGGTAATGCAAAGCCCCTGTCATGTTATCAATGTTCACACAGCCCCCTACACAGATAATGGTGCAGAAAGCAATGTCCATATCCCTAGTAAAACATTCAAAACATGTTTTTTTTTCATTTTATCCCCCCCCTGCAATAAAGTTTAAAGTGTAGCAACAAAATAAACAGCCTTTGTAGGTCTTGAACCCAGGACCCCATACACCATAGTCAAAATTCTTAAAAATATTCTACATCTCAAATGGCTTAGTGATTATGTTTTTCCTAACATATCATGCACTCTGGGTATTAAACATTAATGGAAAATAAATATCAGTCCAAGGTCTAGAACCCAGGAGCCTGTACACCATAGTCAAAGCAGTTAACCACAAAGCATTTGAGCTGTGTTCTACATGACTACAGAGTGAACTGGCACCTCACCTGTGTGCCCTGTTCAATCACAGCCTTACCTCAGGCTTTGTCCCTACTGAATGTTGTACTGTTACAGTCATCCCTCTCTACAAAGGAGGAGTGACTACAGACCTCGGGAACTATCAGCCCATTAGCCTGACAAGTCTGATATGCAAAGCTATGGAATGCATCATTGTGGACCTAATAAACAAGGTTATTGGGAATCTTCAAACCCTGGATCCTACATAGTTTGGTTTTCTGAAAGGTAAATCATGCCTGCTCAACTTGGTCAACTTCTTTGAGTCAGTCATCAGAGCTGTGGATGAAGGCAAGGTGGTTCATACAGCCTACCTTGATTTGGCCAAAGCCTTTGATACCATTCCACACTCAGGAATCATAGAAAAACTCACTAAGCTAGGCATCAACCCCTATATCACTAGGTGGGTTGCAAACTGGCTCACAGATAGAACCCACAGTGTGAAAGTAGCTGACTTCAAGTTAGACTGCCCACCAGTCACGAGTGGAGTCCCACAGAGTTCAGTCCTGTGTCCTTTCCTGTTTGGTTTCTATTTTTCTGAATTCCAGGCCAACACAAAGGGACTGTGGCTAACAAAGTTTACAGATGATTGCAAGTTGTAAGGTATTATTAACTCCCCAAGTGATGTTGACATCCTACAGAAAGGTTTCAATGAGACCAACTGGTGTCAGAACCATGGCCTTAAACTCAATACCAGAAAATGTGTCGTCATCCCCCTCAGGAAGAACACGGTTCCCTTGAATTACCACATTGTTGGTAGTCCACTGAACAGAGAAGGCGTTATAAGAGATCTTAGAACACAGGTTGGCAGCAACTTCTCTTTTGACAACCACATTGCCACTGTGGTCAGAAAGTCCTATGTGGCACATCTCATTACTAAGGGTTTTGCATCCAGGAAGAAAGAGGTCATTGTCTTCCTCTACTCTTTCCTCATTAGGCCAATCATCGAGTACAATGCCCCATTTGGCATGTACCTCACTAGACACCTGCTGGAGAGGCTGCAAAAGTACCTCACAAAGAGGATCCCAGGTCTTAAACACTTGTTTTATATGAAAAGACTAAAAAAACTGCACTATTCTCTGTCTCATATCGCCTACTTAGAGGTGATCTCTGCCTGACTTACAAAGCCATGTATGACCCAGCTCTGTTAGAAATGCTATATCTAAAGAAATCCCAATCCCTCCACACCACACACTCCAGACACCTCAACCTCAGTACCACAATCAGCAGAATATGCTGTAGGGACAGGTTCATAACCCAGAGACTGCCTATGCTATGGAACAGACTTCCCATACATATCAAGCAGAGTACCTCACTGGCCCTCTTCAAGAGACATCTTGATGAGTGGATGTGAAATAGAAAATTCATCCCGGGGATCACTCCAGTGGCTCTACTCAACAGAGGCACTAAAAACTACGGTTGGGTGGTATGATGCCAGGGTATTCCTATTGGCTAGGCTTGTAAAGCCTCCAGGGCCATTAGCGTAGTACACTCCTATGAACCTATACATATATATATATATATATATATATATATATATATATATATATATATATATATATATATATATATATAAATTATGGGAGATATATGAATATATATATATGCGTGTATGTATGTGTACTGTCCACACCCCCCATTAAGGAAACCATCATAAAGAACTTCTCCAAATCTAACTTCATGCTTCTTAAGACAGGAGTGGCTAACTTCATGACACCCATGCAGACGGAAAATAGAAGTATGACTGCTGAATATTACACCAATGCACTGTAAGAACACATACACAAGTGCATGGATCGTGCCATCCCAAGTAGAACCTAGATGCTCTTCTCCCAATAAAGGAAGCTAATCTGGTGGTCCTCTGCCATAAAGAAACTGTACAACAGAAGGAAGAAACTGTTGCAAAAAAGGAGTAAACTCCCATGATTGTAAAAACTCCCTTATCAGCTTTAGTAAGAAGCTGAGATACCTCATAAAATCCACCAAAGCTAGTTACAAAAACAAAACTGCAACTTATTCTAAAGACAATCACAAAGCATTCTATAGTTATGTCAAGAATCTCAATGGCAACACTCAGATCTGCTCTGAGTTACAGCACAATGGCAGTAAATATATAGAACCAACTGATATTGCCAAGATCCTGGCAGATAGGTTCAGTGCTAACTTTACCATCTTCTCACCCACTAAAGGGCCCATCTCAATGCTGGATGAATGTAAAGCCCCTGTAATCATGGCCGCACAGGTAAAAACCACACTCTTCAAAGCCAGGAATACAACATCCATGGGACCAGACAACATCCTAGACTGTGTTCAGCACAAACTACTGAACAAACTAGCACCCCACCTAAGTACCATGTTCAATCATAGCCTCACTTCAGGTTTTGTGCCTACTGAATGGCACACAGCGATGATTATCCCACTTCACAAGCCACCACAGACGCTGGGAACCACTGCCCCATCAGCCTGAGAAGCCTGATCTGCAAGGCCATGGAGCGAATCATCATGGAAGTTATAAACAATGACAAAGGTAACCTCCAAACTGTGGACCCCACCCAATTTGGGTTTGTGAAAGTTACATCATGTCACCTAAACCTGATTGACTTATTTGAAGCAGTCACCAGAGCCGAGGACAAGGCCAACGTGGTTCACACAGCCTACCTAGACCTTGCCAAGATCTTCAACAGTATCCCCCACTCAGAAATTACAGATAAACTCACTAAACTAGGCATAAATACCTGTGTCATGAGATAGGTGACTTACAGACAGAACCCACACTGTGAAAGTAGAAGACTCCAAATCTGACTCCAGACCAGTGACAAGTGGAGTACAACAGGGTTTAGTCCTTGGTCCTCTCCTGTTTGGCATCTATGTCTCTGAAGTTCAGACTTACACAGAAGGTCTATGGCTAACAAAGCAGATGATTGCAGACTGGGAGCCATTAAAGATGTGGACAGTCTACAAAAGGGCCTCACTGAGACAGATGCCTGGCGTCAAAGCCATGGCCTCAAACTCAATGCCAAATAATGCATTGTCATCCCCTGTGGGTTAAATTATGTGCCCATGAATTACCACATAGCTGCTAGTACACTTAACACTAAAAGTGTGATGAGACCTAGGTACACAGGTGGATAGTAGTCTCTCCTTTGATAACCACATTGCCACAGTACTTAGGAAATCCTTCTGTGTGGCACATCACATCACAGCAGGTGTCTCATACAGAAAAAAGGGTGATCATTGTTCCTCTCTACTCATCCCTCATTAGACCTTTTATACAGTACAACAGCCTGTTTGGTATGTACCTCACAAGACATCTACAACAACTGGAGTGCCCACAGAATTACCTCACAAAGAGGATCACCGGCCTCAAACAGATGCCCTATGCAAACTGTTTCAAAGGTCACCAGGTTTAATGTATTGCATATCACCTACTCAGAGCCGATCTCTGCCTAACATACAAAGCCATGTCAAACCCAGAGCTGCTGGGACATGCTACATGTAAAAAAATTCCAGTCCCTCCAAAACACATGCTCCAGGGAGCTAAACCTTGCCACCACAATAGGCAGAATGTGCTGGAGGGATAGATTACTGTCCAGAACACTTCCCATACTATGGAACAAACTACCCATTTATGTGAAACAGAGCTCCTCATTAGCCCTCTTTAAGATAAATATTGACATTTGGATGGGAAATAGGAAAGCCACCCTGTGCTTCACTTCTGTGTGTCTGATCGAGAGGGGCACAGGAAATTACATGTCTTGGGTGGCAAAGCCAGGGAATCTTGTTGGCTAGGATTATAGAGGCTCTAGGGCCAATAGCCTAGTATCTACCTATTAACCTATGCACCTATATATATGTATATACATATATAGGTTCATAGGTAGGTACTAGGCTATCTGCCCGAGGGCATTTATAAGCCTAGCCAGAGTGTGTCAGCTTTCACCTCCCCATTGATTAATTAACTGATCCTCTGTCAAGCAGAGCCAATGAAGTGATCCCAGGGGTGTATTTTCTGTTACCCATCCACTCGTCAAGGTTTCTCTTGAAGAGTGTTAGTGAGGGGCTCTGCGTGATGTAATTTGGAATTTTGTTCCAAAGCATGGGGAGTCTCTGTGACAGGAATCTATCCCTCCAGCATGTTCTATTTATTGTTGTGGCGAGGTGTAGCTTACTAGAGTGGATGGCTCACAGTTACTTTGATTTATTTAAGTGGAGCATGTCCATCAATTCTAAGTTGACAATGGCTTTGTAAGTCAGGCAGAGATCACCTCTGAGTAAGTGGTATGCCACTGGGTACAGCCGGAGTTTTTTCAGTTGGGCTGCATAGGACATATGTTTGAGACCAGTAATCCTCTTGGTGAGGTACTTTTGTGGTCTTTCCAGCTGTTGGAAGTGTCTTGTGAGGTACATCCCAAATGGGGCATTGTACTCTATGATGGGTCTAATGAGTGATGAGTAGAGGGGCACTATAACCTCTTTATTTCTAGATGCGAACCCTTTAGTAATTAGATGGGCCACATAGAAGGATTTCCTAACTACTTTGCAATATGATTGTCAAAGGAGAGATTACTATCTACCTGGGTCCCCAGATCTCTTATTACCTCTTCTGTATTAAGGGGGCTGCCACCTATGTGGTAATTTGTGGGTGTTTTGTTTTTCCCAAACATTGCATTTTTTGGCATTTAGCTTGAGGCCATGACTTTGATACCATGTGTTCGTCTCAGTAAGGCCCTTTTAGAGGATGTCCGTGTCAGCCAGAGAGTCAATTATGGCTCCCAGTTTGCAGTCCTCGGTGAACTTGGTAAGCCATAGTCCTCCTGTGTTTGCCTGTACTTCTGAGAAGTATATGCTGAACAGTAGAGGTCCCAGGACTGAGCCTTGTGGGACACCACTTGTGACTGGTTTAGAGTTGGACCTGGAGCCCACTATTCTTACCGTGTGAGTTCTGTCTGTAAGCCAGTTGGCAACCCCTCTCGTGATGTAGGGGTTTATGTTCAGGCTGGTGAGTTTTTCTGTAATACCCGAGTGAGGAATGGTGTCAAAAGCCTTGGCGAGGTCAATAGGTAGGCTGTGTGAACCACCTTTCCCTTGTCTATGGCCTTGGTGACTCTCGAAGAAGTCAACCAGGTTTAATAGGCATGATCTGCCCTTAACAAAGCCGAACTGGGTCAGGTCAAGTGTTTGAAGGTTCCCAATGTCTTTGTTAATTAGTTCCATGATGATGCTCTCCATAGCCTTGCAGACCAGGCTAGTCAGGCTTATGGGGAGATAGTTACCAGCGTCGATTGTGGCCCCTTCTTTGTGGAGAGGAATAACAATTGCTGTGCACCATTCTATGGGCAAGTAGCCTGTGGAAAGGCTGAGGTTGAACAGCATATTTAGGTGGGCGGTTAGTTCATTCTGTAGTTCATGCAAGACTCAGCCTGGGACACCATGTGGTCCCATTGACGCTATGTTTTTGGCTTTTGAAGGGGCTGTTTTCACCTGTGCACCTGTGATTTTTGGGACACTACACTTTTCTGGTATTGTTGTGGGCCCTTTTGGAGGTGAGATGGGGGGGTGAAGTTTGCACTGAATCTATCTGCCAGGATGCTGACAATATCAGTAGGTTCAGTATATTTTGTGCTATTTTGCACTAGTTCAGAGCATATCTGTGAGTTGCCACTTAGATTCTTAACATAGCTAAAGAAAGCTTTGTAGTTATCTTTTGAATCCTTGGCTATTTTTCTTTCAAAGTTAGCCTTGGATGATTTCATGAGGGACCTCAGTTTCTTACTGATACTGATCAGGGATGTCTTTCCTTCTTGAGATTTGCTTTTTTTCTGAACTAGTTTCCTCCTCCTATTGTATAGCCTGTTTATTTCAGGGGTCCACCAAACTGGTTTCCTTCTCTTAGAGGAGTGAGTCTTGGTTTTGCTAGTGATGGTGTGATCCATGCATCCTTGTAGGTGCTCATAGAGTGCATTTGTAAAAGTTTCTGCATCTTGGACAGTGTTCTTCTTTAGCATGGGGGCTGTGAAACGTACCACCTCTGTCTTAAGTAAGGTGAAGTTTGCTTTAGAAAAGTTTTTTACTGTGGTTTCCTTAGTTGGGGGTGGTGGTGGGGTGTGGACCTCCAGAGTGATTAGTTTATGGTCTGATCTAACCAGTGATGGGTTGACCTCTGGTGTGGAACACCTGTTGCCCATGTTGGTGATGACCAGGTCCAATATGTTTTCACCTCTGGTAGGAGAGTTTACCAGCTGATCCAGGGCATTTGAGTTGATGAATTCCAGGAAGCGCTGAGCCTGGGAATTTGTACTCTAGTAGTTTTCCCAGTAAATGGTAGGGTAATTGAAATCGCCCAATATCAGGGTGTTTGGTAGGACCTTCATGTTTTCCAGTGTCTCCAGAAAGGTGGAGTGGTGGTCCTGGGCCATGGAGGGTAATCTGTAGCAGGCCACAATTTGCATTGCAGATTTGCCCGATGTTAGTTGCACGTGGATGATCTCAGAGGTATCATGCTGTGCCACTAACCTGGAGGTGTAGATATCCTTGATGAATATGGATACACCACCTCCTTTTGTGTTTCGGTCCATGTTCTGTGGCTGAATCGTGTGGTATGAGTTGTAGCCCGGTAGTGCCGGGGTGCTCTCTGGAGCCTTGAACCAGGTTGCAGTTACTGCACAGATGTCGACATTCTCCATACTGAGGAGTGCTTCGAGTGCGTGCATTTTGAGATTTAAACTCCTGGCGTTGAGTAGCATAACCCAAAGTTTTTTAATTGTGCTGTTTATGGAGGTGGGTTTGACTTTTGAGCCTTGCCTAAAAAAGGCACTATGGGGGCAGCAAGAGCCTTGGCCACTATTCGAAAGCCTAGGGGTGACAGATGCAAGCCATCTCTTGTGAAGCAATGCGGCTTGTCGAGCATGTCGTCCCAGGCTGACAGACACTGAATCCCCGTTGAATGACACCAGAAGCTTAGACAATTGTTGAAATTGATCATTTTTTCTTCATATTGAGGTATCATTCTTGGTGAGGGCAGGATGCTACTCAGGGTCCGGGTCATACCAGCCTGGGCTACATGATCAGAGTGCTCTTCCATGTCTCTTTTCATGTAGTCCAGGGAGGTACGTCTCAGGTCATTCACACCAACATGAACAATGACAGAGTCATATTTTTACTTGTTCTGGAGTGACCTGCGTGCTTGTGTCATGTGGAGGATTCTGGCTCCCGACAGGCAGCTAACAGTAACCTTCTGCTTGTCCAGCCTAGTGAGTGGGATGTCAGTGTGCCTGGGTCACCTATTATTAGTGTGTTAGGTATGTTATTTCGCCTTAAGAGTTGTGATTGTGCGGCACACTGATTTTGTGTTTTATGTTATGTCTGGTTTGTGACGGGAAGTGCAGGTTGTTTGGGTGTCTGCTTTGGAGGACTCTGATGCTTTTTCAGGTTTTTATTTAGAGCCTCCGAGTATGTTTTTGTGTATTTATGTGTATTTTTTGCCAGTGCTGTTTTAGTAGGTCTGTGTGCAGCTGGAGTTGTGGTGCAAATGTTAACCTTCTCCTCTTGACTGTCTGTTCCAGTCTTGGGCGGAGACAGCTTAGCTTCTAGTTTGGCTGTATAATTGCATCTCTTGCTTATGTTAGTGTTTTGTGGTAGGAGGAGAGGGTTGTCTGTGTACATGAGGCAATTGTAACATTGCCTCAGGATACCCAGATTCACCAGCTGGACTGGAGAGTGAACCTGAAGTTGTCCTTTGTTCATGCATGAATAGTAGGGTGAGCTGCTTAGTCACTGGGTTGGTGAGTGGTGAATAAAGAGCCTTACCCTGCTGGGCAATCAGTGTCAGGGTATATTAGTGCTTGCTATTAGGTCTGAGCAAGTGCTGGGCTGTAAGATGCTTTTTTTGAGTGCTTAGGTTGAGAGTTAGACTACTTTCAAGGGAAAAACTGAAGAGGAGACTTAGTGGAGCCGGGAATAATTTAACCATAGCTAACCGGCACTGCCCGGTGCGTAAAACCATGCAAATACAGTTTTTATAGTAGGGAAATGAAAGAGATAGAAATTAGGCCAAAATGGCCAATAAACTACTAACTTCTGGGCTGGAACCACTACTCCAGGGACAGATAGGTTGCTCAAAGCTCCCTTCTCTCCCAGGTGAACAGAGAATCTTCCTTCTATCCAAGTAAGGTATGGGCAACTCAGAAACTAGTATCACAGCCCTGAATTCAGCACTAGCCTGAAAATTGGACTATACTAGCTTAGAAAGGCGGGAAACAAGGATTTTTTTGTTTGTTTTTTTTTGTTGTTGTTTTTTTTTAAAGATAAGGCAAAAACAGTAAAAAATACACTTAAAACAGCTTTAAACGACTACAAACGATCAGAAAAGGCTATCGCACTTTAGTGTGTAGCCTACAACAGTTAAACAAATTATTTAACAAAAAACTTTTTAAAAGTGCAGCCAGTCAAATAAGTACAATATGTGAAAAAAAAACAAGCTTTTAAATCACAATAAACACTGGAAAATCTGCATTTAGGACGCCTACAGTTAAGTACAGCAAGAAAGTACAGAAAACTGATACTTAATCACTCCAAAGTCTCTCTCCTAAGCTAGAAGGCTTGTATCAGTTTAAGGCTTTCTAGTGCTACCAGTCGGTTAGTTACAGGAAAGATGGGAAACAAGTGCAGATGTGGTCTTTTAAACCAGAAAGTTGAAAGAGATGGACAAACTGTCCAAATGTTCAATAAACTACAATTTCTGGGTCAAGAACTTCTCCTCTCATGGTAGACGAGCTACCTAGTGCTTACCACTCCCACTGATAAGCTAGAAGACTTTCCTCCAACACAGAAAGGCTTGCGGGGCTCAGAAGCTTACCAACAGCACTGGATACAGCAACTCTCTATCTGGATTAGGCTAGTTACAGGAAAGGTGGGAAACAAGCGCAAGTGCGGCTTTCAAACCAGAAAGTTGAAAGAGATGGAAAAAAACTGCTCAAACAGCCAATAGCTACAATTTCTGGGCCAGGGACCACTCCTCTTGCGGTAGATAGGCTACCTGATGCTTACCACTCCCACTGATAAGCTAGAAGGCTTCCCTCCAACATGGAAAGACTTGGGGGGCTCTGAAGCTTACAAAGAGTCCTGGATATAGCAAATCTGTACCTGGACTAGACTAGTAACAGGAAAGGCAGGAAACAAGCGCAAACACAGGTTTTTAAATCAGAAGGTTGAAAGAGATGGAAAAGCTTCCCAAACGGCCAATAAACTATAATTTCTGGGCCAGAAACCACTCCTCCTGTGGTAGATAGGTTACCTAGTGCTTACCACTCCCACTGATAAGCTAGAAAGCTTCTTTCCAACACAGAAGGGCTTGGGGGGCTCAGAAGCTTACCAACAGTTCTGGATACAGCAAATCTGTACCTGGATTACACTAGTTATATGAAAGGCGGGGACCAAATGCAAAACAGGCTTTTAACCAGAAAGTAGAAAGAGATGGAAAAACTGCCCAAATGGCCAATGAACTACAATTTCAGGGCCAAAACCCACTCTTCCCATGGTAGATAGGCTACCTAGTGCTTACCACTCCCACTGATAAGCTAGAAGGCTTCCCTCCAACCCAGAAAGGCTTGGGGGGCTCAGAAGCTTACCAACAGTCCTGGATACAGCAAGTATGTATCTGGACTTGACTAGTTACAGGAAAGGCAAGAAACAAGCTTAGATTTTTTTTTTGTTACAGAAAAGCAGCTAAAAACAGCAGTAAATACAATTCAAATTGTAGTGCAGGCCAGCACACCCAAGCATGTAGCAACACTACGGCAAATACAGTTCAAATAAATGCAATTAAATTAACAAATGACTAAAAAACAAGTGCAGAAGGCAGTAAATTAGAAGGCTACTAACAAGCAGTAATAAGTGCAGAGTAAGAGCGACTGAACAGATAGCACGCAGAAGAGCAACTAAGACAGTTACAGTAAGAGCAGACGAATGATATATATATATATATATATATATATATATATATATATATATATTTTTTTATTTTTTTTTTTTTGAGGGAAGGAGGGAAGGAACAGAGCAGGATTAAGAGGCTACAGGGGTTGTCATTCCCAAATGCTCTCTTTGTACACAGTAGGAGTGCCTGAAATCAGAATATGATCTCACTGCACTCAGTTGAATGAGCAAATGAGATGGGCCCAGAAGGAGTATCTGAATACAAATCTACAAGGGGGCAGGCAATTTCATAGTCACCAACATTAATACCAAAACAAGAACAGGAAGGGTGGGTGAGAAACTAATTGTAGAGAGACAGCCACAACTTCAGTTGAGTTAATATTCAGTGAAAAACACAAATAAATAAATTAAATGCAATACTATATGCAAAAGAGCAGATAAAAGTGTACTTAAATTCACTTATACGATATATATATATATATATATATATATATATATATATATATATATATATATATATTCACTTCAGAAGATCGAATTTCCAAAATCTCGAACTGCAAATAACCGAAACCAAAAGCTCGAGTTTCGGAAACTCGAACTTCTGAAATGAAACCATCAAAAAAAAAAAAAACACAAACTTCGCTTTTGCAGGGGGGCCGCCCCCCTGCACACCCCCCTACTTAAATATACCAACTCCAAGATCGCGCTACAGTGGGGAGATGGGAAATCTCCCGTCTTGCGCTGTATGCGGAAGCGCAAAATGGGAGATTTCTCACTTCCTGCCAACACCGCAAAACAAATAAAACATTACGTACACACAGGGCGTACAACAATACTTGCCTCTGTGTGCACGTAATGTATTAAGGTAAGTAAAGTCTTATTTCTAAACACTACACACATTCGATTTACTAAAATCTCGATCATATGGTCTCGACCATATGAAATTCGAGATTTCAGTAATTCAATTATGTGAAGTGTTCCCATATATATATATATATATATATATATATATATATATATATATATATATATATATATATATGTAGTCATAAAACATGCAGTGCAGACATACCTCAGAATCATACATATCAACCTCTTTGTGCAAGACTAATGAACAAAGGCTGCATAAATGGTGGGAAATGGGCCACATATACGGACATAATCAGAATATTGCTGTCAAAAATAAAGAAAAAAAAAACAGCTGGATAACCATGACTGTAGAAACGATTTTAATAAAATGCACCATAAAATGAATAAAAGACCAGCGCTTTCACAAATGCTTCCTCAGGTCTTAATACAAGCATCAGTGAAAAGACTTGTACTTATATACACATAAAATTATTTCAACAATAAACCATTTAAATCTAATTAACCTCTTAAAGAGGTATATACAGAAAGTGCCATTTTAACCTACGTGCTTTCAAAGCAGGTTTTAAACTAACAATACAATTAATTCCTGGTAGCCTGTGTGCTTGCAATCTTAAAATCCAATGCAATTCTATTTGCTCTAGATTGTTATTCATATCTCCCTCCTGCTATTAACATGTACCAATTGTAGCACTTTAAAGATGAAATGGTGACTAAGATGCATTACTATATGCTTTACCAAGACGTTATTTTCATTCAGTTTGCGTATCTCATATAGATGCTTGCTACAGACCACAGTACAGCTAGAATAGTGGGTGAAATTCCACACTTTCTGTATAAGAACAATATTAACCTAAAAAGGTTATTATGTCATGACAACAAGAAATTCTATTTAACGATAAGTAATCCAGGCACATATCAATGTAAAACGTGTAGTTTCTGTTCTGTAATAAGTGAACAACAGGACTTTATATGCCCTCATACTTCTTTTAAGTTTCAGCTGAGGTTCCATGCAAATTGTAACAGTACTAACTTGATCTACTTAGCTACTTGTGTTCTATGTCCCACTACTATGTGGGTAAAACCACAGAAGCTAAAAGAATGGATTAGCAAGCATCTACATGAGATACGCAAACTGAATGAAAATAATGCCTTGGTAAAGCATATAGTAATGCATCCTGGTCACCATTTCATCTTTAAAGTGCTACAATTGGTACATATTAATAGCAGGAGGGAGATATGTATAATAATCTAGAGCAAATAGAATTGCATTGGATTTTAAGACTGCAAGCACACAGGCTACCAGGAATTAATCATACTGTTAGTTTAAAACCTGCTTTGAGAGAAGAAAAGGAGCCACTTTTGTGATTTTAAGTATTTTCTTCTGATTTTTTGTTAAGTTTTACTGCTTTGCCGCCTACTTTTTGGCATTTTCCGGCTTGCTAAAGTTTATATCTGTAACAGTAACAGTACTTGGAACACATCTAGAACCTGTTTACTGCATTTCCTGTGTTGTACTTAATTTAAAATCGTTTTTTTCTCTAAAAACTGCATTTTACCTGATTTTGGCCTAGCACTCAAGTGTGGGGTCATTTATTGCACTGTTGTGATTATTTTGCTGCTTGTGTATCTCTGCTACCTTTAAACTACAACAAAAAGGAAAAAAAAAATTTTGCTTTTTTCCCACTTTCTGTAAGTTAAGAAAGTTCAGTTACAGATTTGCTGTTCTGAACTGTTTGGAAGTTCCTAGAAGGCCAGTGCTTGCTTGGGCTAAAGGGAAGTCTCTGTGTTCACCAGTGGGAGTGGTTAACACTGAACAGCCTGCCTGTCCCTGGAGGAGTGGTTACTACCTAGAAGCTGTAGTTTTATTGGCCATTTTGGGTCAATTCTAAACTCCTTGATCTCTCTCTCTTAAAACCAGGCTGCCTCATGGTTTTGGCATCTTTTCAGGCTTCCTAGTTGTTGCTGAAGCACCTACCAAGAGGAGAAAACGCTGAGAGAAGAAAAAGAGCCACTTTTGTGATTTTAAGTATTTTCTGTTGATTTTTTGTTAAGTTTTACTGCTTTGCCGCCTACTTTTTGGCATTTTCCGGCTTGCTAAAGTTTATATCTGTAACAGTAACAGTACTTGGAACACATCTAGAGCCTGTTTACTGCATTTCCTGTGCTGCACTTAATTTAAAATCGTTTTTTTCTCTAAAAACTGCATTTTACCTGATTTTGGCCTAGCACTCAAGTGTGGGGTCATTTATTGCACTGTTGTGATTATTTTTGCTGCTTGTGTATCTCTGCTACCTTTAAACTACAACAAAAAGAAAAAAAAACAAATAAATCTTGCTTTTTTCCCACTTTCTGAAAGTTAAGAAAGTTCACTTACAGATTTGCTGTTCTGAACTGTTTGGAAGTTTCTAGAAGGCCAGTGCTTGCTTGGGCTAAAGGGAAGTCTCTGTGTTCACCAGTGGGAGTGGTTAACACTGAACAGCCTGCCTGTCCCTGGAGGAGTGGTTACTACCTAGAAGCTGTAGTTTTATTGGCCATTTTGGGTCAATTCTAAACTCCTTGATCTCTCTCTCTCTCTCTTAAAACCCTACAACTCTCTTTTTGGTTTTTAAGACTGAGCAGCGTCGGGCAGCGCCGCCTAAACAGGTTTAAACTATTCCAGGCTCCACAAAGTCTGCTCTTCACTTTTTCCCTTAGAACTGTTCAAACTCTCAAAGTAATCACTCTATTCTCTTTCTAAAGCCCTGCACTTGCTCAGCTCTTATAAGGAAACACTAACTAACTAAAGCACTACACCCTCCTTGACTTCTCATAAGTATTAGACTCCCGATTGGTCCTTCCTGATCAAGTGAAAAATAAGTTCCCTTCCCTAATCTGATCAGTAAAAAAACAGTTCCCTATACTAATCTGGTATGTCCAAGGGTCAGTTTCAAGGTTACTCTCCAGTCCAGCTGGTGAATCTGGGAATTTTGAGGCAATGTTACAATTGCCTTATGTACACAGACAACTCTCTCCTCCTTCCAACAAACTCTAATACATGTGAGAGATGCAGTTACACAGCCAAACTGGAGGCAGAGCTCTCTCAACCCAAGACTGGCACAGTCAGTCAGGAAGAAAAGGTAACCGCCCACACCACAAATCCAGTCTCACACAGACCTATTGCATCTGCATACCCAACACATAAACACACAAAAACATACTCGGAGGCTCTAAATAAAAATCTGCCTAAACAGCAAAGACCTCCTAAGCAGATAACCAAGCAACAGCCACCCCTCAACAATACCCACAAATCACATATCTCACAAAATCAGTGTGCCACATAGTCACAGCCCATAAGGCCAAACAACACACCAAATACACTTGTTATAGGGGACTCTATTGTCTGGCACACTGACATCCCACTCACCAGACTGAACAAGGAGAAGGTTACTGTAAGCTGCCTGTTGGGTGCCAGGATTTGCCACATAACGCAAACACTCAGGTCACTCCAAAGCAAGTACATGTATGACTCCGTCATTGTCCATGCTGGTGTGAATGACCTGAGACGTACCTCCCTTGACTACATGAAAAGAGACATAGAGGAGCTCTCTGACCATGTAGCCCAGGCTGGTATGTCCCTGACCTTGAGTAGCATCTTGCCCTCACCAAGAATGATGCCACAGTATAAAGACAAAATGATCAGTTTCAACAATTGGCTAAAGTATTGGTGTCATTCAAAGGGGATCCAGTGTCTGTCAGCCTGGGATGACATGCTCGACAAGCCACGTTGCTTCGCTAGGGACGGCTTGCACCTGTCACCCTTAGGCTTTCGTATACTGGCCAAGGCTCTTGCCACCCCCATAGTGCCTTTTTTAGGCAAGGCTCAAAGGACAAACCCACCTCCATAGACAACCCAAAGATAAAAAAACTAAAGGTAATGCTACTCAATGCCAGAAGTCTAAACCTCAAGATGCACACACTCGAGACTCTCCTCAGTATGGAGAAAAATCGATGTCTGTGCAGTAACAGAAACCTGGTTCAAGACTCCTGAGAGCACCCCAGCACTACCAGGTTATAACTCATACCATGCGTTTCGGCCCCAAAACTCAGACCGAAGCACAAAAGGAGGGGGAGTATCTATATTCATCAAAGATACCCACACCTCCAGGTTAGTGGCACTGCACGAAGCATCAGAAACCATCCATGTGCAACTAACAGCGGGCAAAACTGCCTTTCAGTTTGTAGCCTGCTACAGAACACCCTCCCTATTACAGGAACCCCACTTGGCATTCCTGAGAACACTGGAAAATATGAAGTTCTCTCCAAACACTATGTTATTGGGTGACTTCAACTATCCAAACATTGACTGGGAAAACTGCTCAAGCCCAAACACCCTCGCCCAATGGTTCCTTGAATTTATAAACTCTAATGCAATGGAACAACTGATCACCACTCCCACAAGAGGGAACAACATATTGGACCTGGTCATCACCAACATGGGGACTCTATGTTCCACACCAGAGGTAAAACCCCTCATTGGTAAGATCAGACCATAAACAAATTTCCCTGGACATCCATATCTCGTCCCCACCCCCAGCCAAGGAAATCACTGTAAAGAATTTCTCCAAAGCCAACTTTGCACTTCTCAAGACTGAGGTGAAATCCTTCAAAGCCCCTGGGCCAGGGGATAATACAGCCCAATCCGCAGAATCCTTTACAAATGCATTCTATGAGCACTTGCAGGAATGCATGGATCGTGCTATCCCAAATAAAACCAAGACTCACTCCTCCAAAAACAGGAGACCGGTCTGGTGGACCCCGGCCATAAATAAGCTATACAACAAAAGGAGGAAGCTACTACATGACAGAGCAAAATCTCTGAATTGTTGCATAACGGTACAAAATATACCAAACCTACAGACATAGCCAACATCCTGGCAGACAGATTCAGCGCAAACTTCTCCCCCCCTTCCCCCCCAAAGGCGCAAACACCTATCCCAACTGAATGCAACCTCCCTGACATCACAGATGCACAGGTGAAAGCTGCCCTCTCCAAAGCAAAAAACACAGCATCTATGGGACCAGACGGTGTCCCAGGCTGTGTCTTACATGAGCTCCAAGAAGAACTGAACCCTCACATTAAGTCACTGTTCAAACTTAGCCTTACTACAGGATATGTACCCAAAGAACGGCGTACAGCTACAGTGGTCCCACTCCACAAAGGTGGTGCCACAACAGACCCTACAGCTTTACAGACCAGAAACTATCGCCCCATAAGCCTGACTAGTCTGGTCTGTAAAGCTATGGAGCGTATTATCATGGAACTCATAAACAAAGACATTGGGAGCCTCCAGACACTGGACCCTACCCAATTCGGCTTTGTTAAGGGCAGATCTTGCCTCTTAAACCTAGTTGATTTCTTTGAAACAGTTACCAAAGCCAAAGATGAGGGCAAGGTAGTCCACACAGCCTACCTGGACCTCGCAAAAGCCTTTGACATAATACCCCACTCGTAAGCTTACCAGCTTAAATATCAACCCCTGTATCACAAGATGGGTTGTAAACTGGCTCAGAGATAGAACCCACATGGTCAGAATCACAGGTGCCATGTCCGAATCCAAACCAGTTACAAGTGGCATCCCACAGGGCTCAGTTCTGGGACCTCTCTTGTTCGGTATATACTTCTCTGGGGTTCAGGCTAACACGGGGGGATTATGGCTGACAAAGTTCGCAGATGACTGCAAACTGGGGGCCATAATCGAATCTCCAGCTGACACAAGCATCCTCCAAAAGGGTCTCACAGAGATAGATGCTTGGTGCCAGAGCCACTGCCTCAATCTAAATACTAAAAAGTGCATAGTCATCCCCTTTGGGAAAAACAAGGTGCCCACAAATTACCACATAGGTGGTAATCCATTAAGTATGGAAGAAGTAATTAGAGATTTGGGGCCAACGTAGATAGTAATCCCTCCTTTGATAATCATGTTGCCAAAGTGGTTAGAAAGACCGTCTATATAGCCCACCTTATGACGAAAGGGTTCGCATCTAGATCAAGAGAGGTCATTGTGCCCCTCTACTCGTCACTCATCAGGCCCATAATTGAATACAATGCCTTGTTTTGGGATGTACCTTACCCGACACCTGCAGCAACTGGAGAGACCCCAAAAGTTCCTCACCAAGAGGATCATGGGCTACAAACAGATGTCCTATGCAGCTCGACTAAAGAAACTCCAGCTCTACTCAGTTGCTTACCACCTACTCAGAGGCGATCTATGCCTGACGTACAAAGCCATGTCAAACTCAGAATTAATGGAAATGCTCCACCTCAAAAAATCCAAGTCCCTTAGAGCTACACGCTCCAGGGACCTAAACCTCAGCACAAAAATAAATAGGACATGCTGGAGGGACAGATTCATTTCCCAAAGGCTCCCTTCACTCTGGAATAGAATCCCAATTCATGTTAGACATAGCCCCTCGCTGAACCTCTTCAAGCGAAATTTGGACGCGTGGATGGGAAATCGCAAATTCACCCCTGGGATCTCTCCTGTGTCCCTGCTAGACAGAGGCACAGTAAACTAATGTTAAAAGGCTACCTTCTGTGACCTACTTTACAGAGGCACAGTAGGCTAATCTAATAGGGAGGCGGAAGCCAAATACACTCTGGCTAGGCTTATAAATGCCGTAGGGCAGATAGCCTAGTATCTGCCTATGAACCTATGAAAGCACATAGGTTGAAATGACACTTTCTGTATATACCTCTTTAAGAGGTTAATTAGATTTAAATGGTTTATTGTTGAATTAATTTTATGTGTATATAAGTACAAGTCTTTTCACTGATGTTTGTATTAAGACCTCAGGAAGCATTTGCGAAAGCGCTTGCCTTTTATTCATTTTATGTTACATTTTATTAAAATCGTTTCTGCAGTCATGGTTATCCAGCTGTTTTTTTTTCTTTATTTGCTGTGTGGACTTCCAGCTTCAGTTTTTGGTATATGCTGCTAATTATTTCTTCAATAATATTGCTGTCATAACTGAACAGTTATACAGCAACAGGGACTGTATCTGCAGAACTGTCTGAATGATATGAGGATGGGAACTGACATGTATGTCAGTCTTCACTGACATAAATCCTTGCATCATAACAGTGTTACCCAGAGAAATGCAAATAAACTGTGTAACTGAACCCTTTAGAGCAATGAATCTGGAACAAGCCAGACAAAGTGGGGGGACAAAGGCGTGACAATAGAGACATATTCAATTATGTGAGTAGATCAGCTGAGAAGGTTGTTGTATTAACACTGTTCCTGCTAACATATATTGACAAAAAATATCACCTTAGTGCATTTCATAGTTAATGTCCAGAAGCCGAAAGAAAGAACCACCTTAACAGATACAAGCATACATAATCTGAGGGTTGTGGGAGACAGATGCAGGCCATCTCTGCCAAAGGATCACAGTCTGTCAAACATATCATCCCAGGCACACAGATAGTGGATCGCCTTACAGTGATACCAGAAATGTAGCCATTTGTTGAAATCAATCATTTTCAGCTTGTCCTGTGGTATCATTCTGGGTGATGGTAGGATGCTGCTCAGGGCTTGGGTCATACCCATCTGGGCTACATAGTCGGAGAGCTCCTCCATGTCTGTTTCCATATAGTCCAGGGAGGTATGTCTCAGGTCATTCACACCCACATGTACAATGACGGAGTCATATGTGTACCTGTTGTTGAGGGACCTCAGTGTGTGTGTTATGTGGCAGATCCTGGTGCCTGACAGGCGGCTGTCACTTTCTCCTTTTTCAACCTTAGAGTGGGACATCACTGTTCCTCACTATCAAGTCAACTATGCCTAGTGTTTTGGCCATGCTGTTTTGCATTAGGCACTTTGGTTGACTGGCACACTGTTTAAGAGACATATGTGTCTTATGATTAGTGTTGTGTGGTAGTGGTGGAATGCATGTCTGCCTTGGAGGTCTCTGCTGTTTGAGCAGTTTTTTTATTGAGAGCCTCCACAAAGGTGGGTGTGTGGTTTGTGTTTTTATATGAAAGCAGTGCTGGTGTGTGTTCTGGAGGGCTATGTGTTCCATGTAGTGTGGTGCAAGTCTTCACCGTCTCCTCTTGACCAACTATTCTGGTCTTGGCTGGAGAGTGTGTGGATTCCAATTTGGATATATAAGTGCATCTCTTGCAAGTCTGAGTGTAGAGAGGTAAGAAGTGAGGGTTGTCAGTGTACATGAGGCAGTTGCTACATTGCCTCAGGATGGCCAAATTCAGCAGGTTAATAGGCGAAAGCACAGGGAACTGCCCTGTAGACATGCCTGGAGGGGTGGACATTAATAATAATTACTGGAGTTGTTTCCTTGTAGAACGCTTAGTACTGTTAGCACTTTTGTGAGATAAAATACCTGCTACAAGACGTCTGGTAAAGTGCTAAAGTAATAAGCTATTGAAAGTGCAGGAGAGGGGAGACTAGCATATCTAAGTGGCAAATTGAGGAGCAGACTTGGGCAACACTCAGAAGCTAACATACAGTCCTGGATATAGCAAATCTGTATCTGGACTATACTAGTTACAGGAAAGGTAACTAATTAGTACTATTTAAATAGTCTTATGTCTGGTATATTATATTTGTCTCCATGGTAGTGTAGCTGGTGTACAATGAATGTTTGAGTGCTTATCACAAGTGCAATCACCCATGTATACACGTGTCCCATACAGTATATTCACACCCCTTGCTACTGTAATGACAGCACATATAGGCATGTTATGTAAAGGAAATAATATACACCTGGCATGCAACAAAATATACAGCACTTGCAGGTCTTGAACCCAGGAACCTGTACATAATAGTCAAAGCATATAACCACTAAGCCATCTGAGCTGTATTGTTTTATGATGTTTTTAACCATAGCATGCAGTGCAGTTGGTTTATCATAGGGAAGGAAGACTGTGGAATCAGTAATGATTTAGTATAGCAATAACCCACGCCTGGGTGTGGGTAATGCTGGATTTACCCATGGTTGGCGTGGTTTGGTACCAAACAAAGACAACCGTGGGTAAATCCAGCATTACCCACACCCAGGTATGGGTTATTGCTATTATACTATGGTGTTTGTTTTGCATTATCTTTGTATTGTTGTTATTTAGGTTTTTGTTTGCTTTTCTTTGTATTCTTCCACTTTTTGTGAGATAAAATAGTCCACACTTTCAGTTTGTGTTTATTGTTTTTCTGTTTTAATTTAAATACATGTTATTTTAAAATTTTTCAGGAAATGTTAGGAAATAATTATATTAGTAGATATTTTTTTTTTTATTATTTTCTATTTATGGTGTTTCTTGTTTGGGTGGTTTTTCCTGTCTGAGTTTGTAGTGTTTCTGTTTAACAGGGCTCGTGCAGGTTTTTGAAGGGATGTAATCAAAAGGGCTAGGTGGTGCTTGGTATAATATAGTTTAAGCAGTGTAGAACTTTATAACGTGTAGTTATGTTTTAGTACTTATAGGTATGTTAGAAATGTGGTGTAGTTTTAATTTGTATTATTTTTTTTTAAATATGTAGTTTTACTAATTGGTCACTAGATGGTGGTGTTGTATGCGCTTTTAGAAGGTGCATGCTGATGTGGAAGTTAGGTATAGGTTCATAGGTTCATAGATTAGTACTAAGCTAACTGCCCTTGCGAGCCATTTTAAGCCTAGCCAATTATCCCTTGTGAGACTCAAACCCTGCACCTTTTGCTTGCAAGGCAAACACCTTAACCATTAGACCACCCTCCCAACCCTTAGGCCACCCTCCCAACCCAAACAAATAAACATAGGTTCATAGATTAGTACTAAGCTAACTGCCCTTGCAAGCCATTTTAAACCTAGCCAATTATCCCTTGTGAAACTCAAACCCTGCACCTTGTGCTTGCAAGGCAAACACCTTAACCATTAGGCCACCCTCCCAACCCTGCATTTTTCAATGCTGTGTATGGCGTGTGTTTTTGACTTTGCGAGGGATGTGTGCTGTGTTTGCTTTTAGTGTGTACATTTTTGGAGTTGTTTGTGTATAGCTATTGTAGGGAATATAGCTGAGTGAATGGTTTTATCAGAATGCTTGTTTTTATTGTATTATAAGTGGTAGTTATGTAGTGCATGTGGTGTATTTGCGACTGCATGACATTTTATTTTATTAGTATTTGAGGTGAGGGACTGAGGACTGTAATAAGGGAATTGGTTAGTTTTGTGTGATTAGGTGTAATTGTTAGGTGTTTTTTGTGTTACATTTGGTTATGTTTATTTGCTGTCGCCGCAGCATGATATTTTCGCGACCGGACTTCTTCCGTTATTTGTTGTACGATTTACTATGTGCACGCTGGTTGGATTAGCCAATCAGTGTGCACGTTTATCGGCTTTTGCGAACATCGCATGGTATAATTGTCAATAACTTGCAGCACTGTCAGAGCCGAGCACCTTAATACAGTTCTGGAGCACACCAGATGAAGTTGGGGGACCAGTCTATGGACATACAAACATATTGGTAATGATACAAAGGGACCCATGCCACTGACATCTCCCCCCACACATACACAGTACAATTAGTAAGTACACAGTACACTGCTTCAAATTTAAGATAGGCCAGACATACACTGACCTCTTAGCAATATAACTAAAATGACTGAAGATAGTAAAACAACAGACAACCAGCCATCAATACACACAAATATTTTAATGTGTTTTGCCATCAAGTATTACAACATTACAAAACATATTTGCCTTAAATACAGGAAGCAATTGACACTTATTTACGTATGTTCTTAAACAGCCTCCAATTACACTCCTCAGTTAACCCACAAGGGGCTACAGTACCAAATGATACAATGTAAATTGATTCTTCACATAACAATGGTTCTGTTGTAAGTGTTCGATCAAACTGGGAAACAGACCTTTTCCAGGCAAAGTACATAGTAACCCACTACAGTCCCCATGGTGAAATGTCTGAAAAGTAACATCTAAAAACTAATATGTCTCACATGTTCTAACAGACTGATTCTAAGGCATGTCCTACTATTCCGCAGACCCACCTCTTGACTGTACAGGGCTCTACATGCTGTCCAGCCTTTGCACTCATATGTATGGCACCTACTTCACTTAATGTGTCTTATTCCACAACATGACTGGGATGATAGCAGGAATGTCAGCACTAAATACTGATAGACCATACCTATCAACATTCTACTGCATGACAACTGGACAAAGCCTGTCATATAAGTGGTAGACAGACATCCAAACACAGAGCCATATTTGAAATATTGCTGTTATACTCTGAGAAAGTTGCTGGTGTTACAGGGTTGGTTGCAACATCTCTATTCTGAGGGATATGAAGTCAGAAACATAAATGGATGTTGCCATTTACTGGCAGCAATGACCAAAGAATGCCACTGATTTGCCAAGGACAACACCTGTCTGGGTAACACACCAAACATAACAGGCAAACCTCTGGCCATTAGTGGATAGGTCTACAATTCAAAGCTATGCAGACACATAACTTTGTCAGACTGACATCCATGCATAAGTAGCATAAAGACAAAACCTGTAAAACTAGTAGTATTCACACCAAATAACAGCAATAATCACATTCGGTCCCTAAGTCTGTAACCTTCTCCACCATTTAGTTAGCCTGTCTCCACAAGTCTTTTTGTAAGAGTTATTCCCACCTGCTGTATGTAACACTCAGTAGCCATACACCTCCAGGAGGTGTTCCTCACAGCCAAGGCAAAGTGACAACACCCACATTAAATATTCAATTACAGGAGTGTGTTGCCATGACATTGGCTATTGGAAGAACTATCCAGCTGCTCTGCATGCAATTAGCAAGTGGGGAACACCAACTGGTGCACAGGCCATCACCTGATCAAGAGCATTACCTACAAAGGGCATGCAGACACATATTCCAAACATTTGTCTACCAGTACTCCACGCTGAGAAACAAAAAGACGTGGAGCAACCTTCTGATACAACCCAGTGCAGTGTGAAATAATAAAAAGGTATGTGAAACAAGTGAATGTAGTATGTGTTTTCTAATAATGGGAAATATGATTTTGAAAGATTTATGTCTGAGCAAGACATGCTGTAGTGATGTCCTGCTAAACAGCACCTATGGCCATAGCATCTGCCTCTCTCTTCCGTGACATAGAACACAGCTCAGGACCCTAACTCACCCCAGGAAAGGACAGCTCACATATTACAAACACTGGAGTGTCTGTCAAACACTACTGACTGTGCTAGGCCAGCTACAGGGATATTGTACATATCCATATGCTACCTGTGAATATGAGTATGATACACATGTTTGTCATGTAAATCTAAGAGAACTATATAGTGTGTATACACCTTCCATAGCCAGAGAACAGGCAGAATTCCACACATGTGGATAGATAGGTGTGCTCATAGGTGGACAGCTGCCCATCATGGCCCTGCCACAAGTGCCATAGCAGGTGTAACCAAACGCATGTTTTGGACTGTCATGGAGGCACATGCACATGTCAAATCTAACACTGGACATATTCTCAGGGTCACAAATGCAACTCTTCATGCTATGTGTGACAACATCCTTGATCTTGGAGATGCCCACTGTTGTTATGCTGAGGTCATAGCTAGACGGTTGGGTGAGATGGTGGCAATCGTCGACTGTGGGATGTCTGTGCCACAGCATGTGGTGGGAGTTAGGCATTAGCTACGTGGTCATAGGACAGCAGATGTACTGGGAGTACAATGGTGTAAAACTGTAAACCATGGCCACATTTGTCACTCAAACACACACAGTCAGAATACTGATCTCACACACACAAACATACACACTTGGCATGACTGAGATTAGAACTACTACCTACCTAGGTCTTGCTATTAAAGTGCTCTGCATTTATTGCACACACCATGGAGAAAGTAGGGTGAAGTGTGCTCCACAGTTCCTCTAAGGTGAACAGCATCCACTGGCCTTGCACAGTATGGCAAGGGGAGATGTCCTGGTTGAGAATGGCCAGGAAATACTATCAGCTACAGAAATATACACAATGACCAACACAGATACAACTATACACACATTTGCCACACTTGCGGTTAGCAGCCCTGCCAGTCTCGTAATTTAGTCCATACTGTTACAGAGTTTTGGCACACAGCACATGTCTTATTGGGCTGAAGAGTGTCATCAGTTACCTGTAAAGTCAGTGGTGACAGCGGTCCTCATACTGTGGAGCTTGGGACAAGAACTGGGGGTACCATGGTGTAAAAATATTACATGCAGCACCCACCCACATTGGATATAGTACTCACTCATACCTATAATAATGCTATGACAAACCCGCAATCACACATTTACAAGGAATGAGATTCAAACCTTTGCCTGCCTATCTAGTTATTGCTATTACACTGATATGCATTTATCACACATGCCACAGCGCTAGTAGGATGAAGATTGTTTCATGGCTCTCTTAAAGTGAGCAACATCACCATCTCTTGTAATGTATAGCAATGTGCAGTGTATTTGGAGAATGGGGCCTCAGAATGCTGTTTCCTACAAATATACACACACACACACACACACACACACACACACACACACACACACACACACACACACACACACACACACACACACACACACTCAATCACTCACTCACATTTGCCAGGACTCAGATGATAAACCACACCTGTCTACTCATTGGTAGAGCAGTGTTATGCTGGTACTGCAAGCTCAAGGTAGCCCATAGGGTGAAGGGTGTCACAAGGTACCTTTACAGTGCAGTACAGCAGCAGCCCTTTCTAAGTATAGCAATGGGGGGTGTAGTAGGTGAGAAGCTCCTCAAAGTATTTTCAACTACAAGTTTACAACTCACAAACACTGTTGTACTCAGTAATGTACACAGACACATTTGACAGTACTGAGGTCCATTGGTGCAGGTGTCCCTGGGTATGTACCAGGCTAATGTCCATGGATATATGAGAAGAGTAGGGCATGTGAGTACACTGGTATCATGGCACCTGACATTTGTCACCATGCCATCTATCAACTACTGCCACTTGAGTGATCCCCAGGGTGACAGTTATATTCACCATCCACTCATCTGAATTTCTCTTGAAGAGGGCCAGTGAGGTGCGTTGATTGACATGTATGCAACATATATCGCATAACGTGGCCAGTATCTGGATTATGGACCTGACCCTAAGCATGTTCTGTTGAATTTGATAATGCGGTTGAGGTATCCATGGCATGTGATGCATACAGATTGGGGTTTCCTAGCTGTGGCATTTGTAACACAGCTGGGCAGACATGGCATTGTCAGTCAAGCAGGGATTGCCTGTAAGTAGCCAAGATGTGACCGGCAACACTTGGAGATTTTGGCCTCTTTCCATATCAGACAGTTGTTTCATGCCTAGGGTCATACATGTCAGGTACACTCGCTGTACCCAATTGTTGAAGGTGCCTACTGAGTTACATGGCAAATGGGCCATTGGTCCTTCTGATTGGCGTAATGAGCAGGGAGTAGAGGGAGACATTGACCTCTTCATTCCTGGATGACACACCATTAGTTATGCAATGTACCACATGGAAGGACTTTCTGTCCACAGTGGCAGTGTGGTGGTCAGAAGAGAGGTTGCTGTCAAGCTGTGTTCACAGACCTGCTATAAGGACATCTGTGTCCATGGGACTACTACTGATGTGGTCATTTGTGGACAACACATTGATTCAACAGGGGATTGGGACACATTTCTTGACATTGAGATTAAGGCCAGTGTTCTTACAACAGTTGGAGGTCTCAATGGTGACTTTATGCAGGATATTAACATAATCTGGGGATGTAAACAGAGCCCCCAATTAACAATTGTCTGAAAACATTATTAACCACAGTTCATTCCTGTTGGGCTGGATATCAAAGCCACACACAACACACAAGACTGGACGCAGGACAAGAACATGTGGTACTCCACACATGACTGTTTGGCAGTCTGACATTGAGTCCACTGCTTTCACACTGTGAATTCCATCTGTGAACCAATCTGCAGACCACTTAGGCAACCACACTCTTCTGTTCATTAATCCCTATGTTACTATGATTCCTGAGTGTGGAATTGTATCACAGGAATACAAGGGCCACATATCTTGTTTTGGACTCCATATTTTTCTGTAGTAATATCACATGACAAACAAATTATAGGACTGAAGAATGTCCACAGCTACCACAAAAGTGGGCCCTGTACAGTGCAAAACCCACCCTCCTATGGATATGGATCACAATGTTAATGACAGAACACAGAGACAAATGCAGTTGACAGGAATGAGATTCAAACCCCTACCTAACTGGTTTACAGCACTATAGTATTACACATTTATCCGACACACCACGAAGCTTACATATTTGAGAGCTGTCCAAAGGTATCTTTAAAGGTGAGTGATATCAGCAGCAGTGATAACAGAGGGCAATGTGAAATGGAGTGAGTGGGAATGGCCTCAGAATCATTCACCTACAAACAGACACACCTTTACATGTGACAGGACTGTGATTAGGATTGCTACATAAATAGTTATTGGTACACCACTGTTACAAACACAACAGAGCCTATAGGGCTGAGGGCTAACAAAAGGAATTTGTGTAGTGACTGACTACAGCACATGTTCTGATATTGGGTAATGGGATGTGTACTAGGTGGGGATGGAGTAAAACTGTAATTCCTTCACACACACAAGTTGCCAGGACTGCAATTCAAAACCCTACCTATCTACTTATTTGCTTTAATAAGTTATGCATTTATTGCACACACTATTGAGCTTACAGATCTAAGGCTTGACCAAAGGTACATCTAAGGTGATATACATCAGCAGATAGTGTAGTGTGGGACTATGGGATGTGTACTGGGTGGGAAAGGCTTCATAATGATACTTTCTCTCTCACTGTCTGTCTCTCTTCCCCATGTGTATGTGTGTGTATGTTTGAATTATTGTAGTATGTTGACCTTAGATATGTGTGCGTATCACACAGCACAGATGGAGATTTACCACATATCTTCCACTTACAGCTGGCTGTGGGTTTTCTTATCCAGTGTGTGTGTGTGTGTGTGTGAAGACCAAACAGTTTACATTTTGGTGTGTGTGCACGGACATCTGCAGATAACAGATATCTCTGGTCCACTGTGGCATCAGACATGGGATTTATTTCTCTAAGTGTAGGGGCATGCCCAGTATGAGCTTCTGTATTGAGTGTAGGGATCCATTCTGTGTAGGAGCATGTCCAGTATGACCTTCTATATTGCTTCTGAGAATCCATTCCAGGGAGAGTTGTACTCCAGTCCAGGGTTTTTTGTGCTACAGCTACCCCAAGCTAGCTATTTTTTGCAGGATATCTGTACATAGGTTGCCAATATGGGGACACAATTGGTCCAAACATAGGGGGATACTGTGTGTAACTAAGTTTCCTATTACTGTCTGTGTTGTTTGTGTAACATGTTCTATTTACCATAGATTTTTGGACATATGTACCGTTTTACAGTGTAATGTACTGTGACATCAACTACTGCCAGATATCATTGTTTGCTCAAGGTTGTTTACCAGGGAAGTACAAGAACAATGAAGCAGAGAACAATATTGTGAGGCAAAGACTAGACATTGTGGCACAATCCTGCCATTGTGGAGGAGTGGCTACAGACAACTGAGTGATGGGTCTGTGTTCTTGGTACTATGCTGGCTGGGGATCCCCTTCTTGTGCATTTCTCAACTTAACTGAATGGCCATATCCTGCTGTGGGGATACCTCTCAGCTGTACAGACTTGGCCAGGTTATCCAAAGGCAGGACTCATATATCTGGTCAATTTCCCTTTACACTGTGGTTTACAAGCAGGTTTGTGGTTATGCATTCATGGGTTTGCAGTCAGGGGGAAGTATGAGCAGACATTTGAGTTTCAGACTTCACACACTCCATGATATCCATGCTTTTATGCCCCCTTCTGTAATTCTATCCTCTTTCCAATTTAATATCTTACACATATTTCTATAGTTTGACCTTTATTACAGCATTATTTATGTCTTGGTCCACAATTCTTGCACTAGGACATGGAGAGGCATGCTACTGGCATTTGTCAGCATGACCTTGCATTTGTTTTCTGCTTAATGTGTTATGTTGTTAGTTAGGACCCTATGACATTCCATATGATGGCACTATGGGTGAAGCATATGACAGCACTATGGGTGAGTCATGGGCATTTGCCAGAGGCCTGTAGACCACATGAGTGTGATGCAGGCCACTGCATTTTGTCATTCATACATTACCAGGCTGAAAGCCAATGGATTCCCTTGGGGTGACATGGGCAAGTGGATGAGGTGATGTCCTTCAAGGATGCATCTGCAGTCCTTACATATGGGTTGTCCTGCCTCAGGCAGCCCTTCGGTCGGACGGATTCCAAAGTCTGGGTCCGGCGTCGGCTGATGTCGCCCTTTCCCCGACGTCAGAGTGCCTGGGGTATAAAAGCGTCAGCCGACGCCATCTTCCTCAGTCTTTCTTGCCGCGTGGTGCCCGAAGCAGAAGCAGTTCGCAAGTGCCGGTCGGCCAGCTCCTGTAAATTCAGCTACCGAAGACTTCAAAAGCTAAGTACCCCGTTGGGGACTCTTTCTTGCCTCAGCCGATGTCAGATCAAATGCTTAAAGTTAATAATTGCTTAACTTGTGGGAAACAAATACCTCATAAGGATTTCCATTCCTACTGCCTCCCCTGCCTAGGCCCAGACCACGACGTCTCGGCCTGTACTGCCTGTGCCTCCTTCAATCGACGCAATCTTAGGCGTCGGGCGGAGTTCGCAGAGGAATTTTTTGGGGCTAGTTACTGTTATAATATGCCGTCGGAGACTCCGACTTCTCATTTAACCAAAAAATGGAAGGACAAGGACCGACACACGCGGACCATGGTTTTGGCTGAAACCACGCCTAGGCCTACCACGAGTGTCTCGGTCTCGGCTGAAACCGAGTCCTTGGTACTTCCGACCGTGGAAACCGCACAACCGACAACTTCGGCCCCGGAGGCCTCTTCTGAGTCGGTTATAGAATTTCCCTCAGAAACCGGTGTTCAGGAAACCTCCGACACCATTCCCCTAGACAAAACTATGCCAGCACGTGGAGCAGCCAGGCCTCCTGCATCCATGTCCATAAAAGCATTCACTAGGGCTAAAGCTGCTAAACAGCCAAAAACTCTGCCTCCCAAGGCTATTCCTCAGGGATCCACTACAGATTCACAGATTTTAAGTTTAGCTGAGGACCTTATTTCCTTAATTAGGGGCTCTCAGCCTCATCCGGACAGGGGCTCTCAACCTCCTCTAGATAAAAGGCCCAGGGTTGAGCCCACTGATCCCCAGTCCTCTGATGAGGCCTCAGATGGCTCTACTCTATCAGACTACCAGGAGGAGGCCTTTACGGCCTACGAGGATTCTGATGCAGAGGAATCTATTCCCTCTGCCTCCCCTCCTGAAGAGCTGTCCTTTGGGGAGACCCTTCACTCCATGAGAGAGCATTTCCAATGGCAGGGCCAGGAATTCTCCGATTCCAGGAAGAGATTAAGGACTTTTTTGCATTTACCTCAGCATAGACCTTTGGCTATTCCTCCTGTTTTAAATGTCATTGATGATGTGTATTCTGAGTCTAGCATTACCCCTGACTCCCTTCCTCCGTCTCCTGTCAAGCCCGATAGGTACTACAGGGTCCCGGACTCACATAATTTCCTTTACAAGGCCCACTCTGCTGACCCAGAAACTATTTCCCAGGGCTCTAAAGGGGTTGCAACAGCCACTACTAAAAATCCACTCCCCTCTGAAAGGGAGTCCAGGGCTTTAGAGAGATGGGGTAAAAAAGTGTATACTTCTTCCACTCTTCCTATGAGGGCATTACATTGTCAATTCCATATGATACAGTACCAAGTGTATTTGTTAGATGAATTGCATAAAAAACTGTCTTCTCCTGAACCCCTAGATCACAAGTCACTTCAGGATCTGGTACATAACTCACAACAGGTTAGCAACCATTTCTTGCAGTGTGGTTATGATGCATTGGAAGCTTCATGTAGGTCAGCAATGACAGGTGCAGTCATTCGTAGGCATGCTTGGCTGAAGGAACAAACACTGCCATATCATGTTAAAGCAAAGCTTCTGGATGCCCCACTGGAAAAGCAAAAGTTATTTGGCTCCACTGCTCAGGAGGTTTTAAAGAAATTTGAGGAAAAGGCTAAATCTGTACAAACAGTCAAAGATTTTCTCCAGGTCCAAACACCAAGATTCAGCAGAAATTGGCCTTCTAAGAATTGGTCCTTTCCAGACGCAGAGAGATTTCAAAGAGGCAAGAACAGGCGTGCCAGAGGTAGAGGGCAAGCTAGAGGCTCCTACAGAGGACGTCAGTGGCAGCCTCCTAACCAGAGAGGTAGTGCAGGACCTACAACTGCTGCACAAGGACAGACTCAATGACTTCACCTTGACCCCGCCGACCAGGGCTCAATTGGAAGCACCTTTGGGCTGAAAGCTATCTTTATTCTCAAGAAATTGGCACAGTATTACAAGGGACAAATGGACACTGCAAATAATAGACAAAGGATACAGGTTCCATTTTCATACATTACCAAAAAGAAAAGGCATGCCAAACCTGCCACCGAATCAAAGGGCAGAGGCTTTAAAACAAATTGCCAACCTATTGCAAATGAAAGCTATAGAAAAGGTTCCTTTCACAGAACAAGGCCAAGGATTTTATTCCAGACTATTCCTTGTCCCAAGAAAAGAAAGACAATGGAGGCCTATTCTCGACTTGTCCACACTGAATACTTATCTCATTGTGCCAAAATTCAAAATGCTCACCCTACAGCAACTCCTTCCCATGCTGGGCAAGGGGTCTTGGCTGGTAACTCTAGACCTCAAGGAGGCATACCTGCATGTCCCTATCAGACAAAGTTGCAGAAGACACCTCAGATTTCTTGCAGGTTCAGGGCATTATCAATTCTCAGCATTGCCCTTTGGCTTATCTACTGCACCCAGAGTATTCACGAAATGCCTGGCATCAGTAATTGCACACTGCAGACTTCAGGGGATTCAAATATACCCATATCTGGACGACTGCCTTATACAAGCGGACAGCCAACAAACTTTGGTAAAACACTTGAATTATGCCATCCGCCTACTTCAGGCCTTGGGATACACAGTCAACATTCACAAATCAAGACTTGTTCCATCCCAAAGAATAACTTTTCTGGGTGCGGAACTGGATACAACCACCCAAATGGCTTTTCTCACAGAAGAAAAACAAAGACAACTACCAGAGTACTTCGAAAATCTGACAAAACAAACTCAGCTGACTGCAAGGAAAATCCTGCAGGCCCTGGGTTACATGGCATCGTGCATTCTTCTGATTCCACAAGCAAGGCTGCATATGAGGAAACTACAATGGTACCTAAGGAGTTTATGGTCTCAGCACAGTCACAGCCTAGAAGCTTTGATACCACTCATTCCATGCCTTCAAAAGGATTTTCTGTGGTGGGCTCAAACAAGCCAGTCAAACAGGGGCCTGCCCTTCAGCAAACCAATAACCAGCCAAACCATTACATTGGATGCTTCAGACCATGGATGGGGAGCACACATGGAGGGCAGATGCATCCAAGGACTATGGTCACAGAAAGAATTGCGCATGCACATAAACCAAAAGGAAACGCTGGCAGTGATGCATGCAATCGAGGCCTTCAAACGCTTTCTGCATCAAGGCCACCTGCTAATAAGGACAGACAATACCACAGTTATGTGGTACATAAACAAGCAAGGAGGTACCCATTCCTACCCTCTTTGCAGGCTGGCAATGAACCTTTGGGAACTTTCCCTAAAACTCAATATAGAGCTGCAATCCCAGTTTGTGCCAGGAAAAGACAATATACTGGCGGACAGCCTAAGCAGAAATATCATGGCTCCACACGAATGGATGCTGCACCCAGACATCTTCCTTCAGATAACACAATCATGGGGGAGGCCCGACATAGATCTTTTTGCCT
This sequence comes from Protopterus annectens, assembly GCF_019279795.1. NCBI lineage: Eukaryota > Metazoa > Chordata > Ceratodontiformes > Protopteridae > Protopterus > Protopterus annectens. Next base: position 211,115,424 of record NC_056738.1, read on the forward strand.
CCCACCACAACCATCAGCTGAAGAAATTCTGCACAAGGACATACCACCCACAAGCATGGAAAGTGGACGCCCTCTCTTTCAGCTGGAATACTCTAACAGTGTATGCATTTCCACCTCTTCCACTAATGACCAAGGTCTTACTGAAAATCAGGACAAAGCAGCCAAAAGTGATTCTGATAGCTCCGAACTGGCCAAGACAGCACTGGTACCCACTGTTAAGGAGCATGTCACGCATGAAACCGTGGCCTCTACCTCAATGGTCACTTCTTCTGACACAGCACAATTACAAAACTCTGCACTCCAGCCTGAAATCCCTGCAGCTGACAGCCTGGAGAATACCCTGACTCCTCACCAGGAAAAGCTATCCAAGAGAGTGAAGGACATCATCATGGAAGCTCGCAGGCCTTCCACAAGAAAGGCATATTCAGCAAAATGGAAAAGATTCCACACTTGGAGCACCGCAAAGGGCCTAGATGCGACAGTGATGAGCGTGGCACATATCCTGGAATACTTGGCAGAAATGCTCCACAATGGCCTTTCTTACTCTTCCATAAAAATTCATGCCTCAGCAATTTCAGCAGAATACAATACTGATCCACCTGTCTTCTCTCATCCTCTCCTAAGGCAGTTTCTAAGAGGAATTAAAAACATCAATCCTCCAAGGAAACCACCAGTGCCTACATGGGACCTTAACTTCATGTTGGAAAAGTTAACTCTACCTCCCTTTGAACCAGCAGCATCTTCAGAACTACAGTTCCTGTCTTGGAAGACTGCCTTCCTTCTGGCCATAACCTCAGCAAGAAGAGTATCTGAATTGCAGGCCCTCATGGCAGTACAACCATTTCTTATTTTTCATCAGGACAGAGTCTCTTTGAGAACCAATCCTTCATTCATGCCAAAGGTGGTATCCAGGGTCTCATTGAACCAAGCTATTCACCTGCCTACCTTCTTTCCAAATCCACAAAATAAGGGGGAGAAACTTCTGCATACCCTGGACATTCACAGAGAGTTGCGCTACTACTTGGACAGAACTAAGACTGACAGAAAAACTGACCAGCTGTTTGTAGCATATGCTGCTGGTATACAGGGAAAAGCAATTTCCAAACAGACAATTTCAAAATGGATAGGGAATTGCATTCGATTCTGCTACTCTTTTCATGGCAAAACTGTGCCAGCTAACATTAGACCTCATTCCACCAGAGCCACAGCCACCTCCACAACCTTCTTAAGAGGGGTGGCTACCAAAGACATTTTAGAAGCTGCTACATGGAGCTCCGTGCATACATTGTCCAAGCTTTACAATTTACCTTTATATTCCAGATCCAGAGCAGGCTTTGCTATGGCAGTCCTGCAGGGCATTTTAGCTACACCATCCTTTTCTTAGATCCTACCACCCCCAGCTTGGCTATGGTATTCTACCCATATGTAAGGACTGCAGATGCATCCTTGAAGGACATAGTACAGTTCTGTACCTACCATAAATGTAGATGTCCGATAGGTATGCATCTGCAGTCAGGTTTACCCTCCCTCCTTCCCCTCTGTGGTATTTCTTGGGTACTTATCCCTCTTATAGCTAGCTGGGGTTATCTATTATGGTTTATTTGTTTTATATTACTGTGCATGTTTGGAAGTTTTTGCATCTCTCCAAATTTAGCCTTCCTTAGAGGGCACCTGGCATCTGGGGCAAGAAAAACTGAGGAAGATGGCGTCGGCTGACGCTTTTATACCCCAGGCGCTCTGACATCGGGGAAAGGGCGACATCAGACGACGACGGACCCAGACTTTGGAATCCGGCTGACCGAAGGGCTGCCTGAGGCAGGACAACCCATATGTAAGGACTGCAGATGCATACCTATCGGACATCTACATTTATGGTAGGTACAAAACTGTACTTTCCTGGCAATCCTTCTAGATCATAGTGATGCATCAGTCTGGATGTGTGCAGGGTGCTGCTTAGAGCTAGGGACACACCTGCATGGGACACTATTTCAGCATGCTGGATCCTGTGTGCATTCCATAAAGAAGTGTGATGATTCTGTAATCATTCCCAACAGCAAGGATATGACTGATGAAATACCTGGGGGGTGGCAGACTGAGTACATGTGTGATATGGAAGCTTATGGCACCTGACTCCTTCTCCTGCCTTGTATGTGGATATCAGCAGTGTGGCATTTCTTTATAACTGTGGCTTTTGTGGGCTACCACGTATTGGGCAGACAACCAGTATTCCATATTAGAGGGAGAACTAATGTGATGCTAACCTCTATATTTAATTACAAAGGTGTGTGCAGTTCAGAGTTACTTTCTAGGCACTGCATAGAGTACTTCCACCTGTGTACTTTTTCTATGTATGGACCCCTGTTCATAGCATGTCCAGCTTTCTGACAGTGGCACATATTGACATCTGGACAGTGAGTGTGTACAACTAGTGACATAGATGTAGCTGGGAGGCAGATTGGTTGGCACTGTAGTTGTTGGAACATGGCCCTGTCAACCACAGTACTGTACCTAGGCCACTGAGATACAACATCCAGGCCTACATATTGTCCACTTCCAGACAATATTAAACACAAAAAATTGGCAAACAGACCCCTGCATATAGTGGACATACACCAATTAGCATGTTGATTGGGACAGCTCAGGCAATCTGTGCACCACTGATATTACTCTACAAACCTACATGTTACTGCCATTTATACATGGGGTTGGGGGGCACACCTGACAACTTTACACATTTGCACTGACTGCACTGTTATTTCAGTTATTCTCTGTTTGCTTCCATTTAGTATTGTATTGTGCCCTATCCTGCAGAATGGAGGCATATCAGTAAAGTACACAAGTTAGATTGTAATGGCATACATTTCAGTTTCAGACTTCTTACTCATCAGAACTATACTGCAACTGCCAGACTTGTAGTAGTATGTCTGTATAGGTCTGTAGGGGGGGATGTTCACCATTGCCAGCATTTGTGGAGCTTTGCCCGACCTTTATTTCCAGTCATCTACACCTGTCCTGCTGGGTGAGGCTGGGGGGGGGGTGGGTATGGGAATGCCCATTGACATCCATGGGTGTGAACTGCGGACACCCACAGTTAGTTGACCCACCACATGTACTGCAGTGGGAGTTGTCACCTTGAGTACTACTACCTATTATGGTGACAACAGTATTTGTTATGGATTTCATGCTGTTCCATATAGCTGTCAGCTATCTGCTGCTATCCCATTTGGCCACCCAAGTCCCTTGCATGCTTGCATCCATAGCATAGATATAACTATCAGAACATTCTACTGCATTCAGTAATTGATAGTAAGGGTGACTACCTTGTGACTGGGGCGGTATTGAGGATGGTGCTGGAGGGCTGACTAGAGGTAGTGTACTGCGTGCATCCCATATACTTGGTAAAGCACAGGTAGTGTCATGTTTGGCATCCCTTTTACTGTATGTGTGAGTCAGAGAGAGATATCAGTCCTTGGGTCCCTTCAGTGTCAGTGTGTGTGCTATGCATTGACCCTTTGCTAAGGCATAGGCATACTGTGCATGCTTGTGTCTGCCTCTAGGGTCAGGCTCAGGAAGTTCCTCCTCCATGTTCCTCTGTACCTGTGGTGACCTTGGCAATGCTGGGGGGATGTGTGGCCACTCCCCATGTTGTTCCTGCTGCATCTGTTCCCACAGGATCATATTGTGTAGCATGGCACATACTATGAACATCTGTCCACATGTAGCTGGACAGTACTGCAAGGGTCCACCGGATATGTCAAGGCAGCAGAACTGTGACCTGAGCATCCCAAACAAATAGTCTATAATGATCCTGGCTTGTGCATGTTATTCATTATGGCATTCTTGTTTGGGGGGTGTGCATTTCTGATGGGTGTCATCAGCCACGGCTCCAGTGCGTAGCCAGCATCCCCCACTGGATGGCCAATCGGGATGTCCCTCCTGGCAAATCCCTAATACAGCCGTGAGGAATGCCAGATGTGGGAGTCGTGATAGATTCCAGGGCTGCCAGCACACACTTGCATGATAATGCCCTGGGCATTGCACACGACCTGGCAGTTGATGGAGGGGAAGCCCTTGCGGTTGATGTAGACCCTACCCCGCTCACCGTGTGGTGCTTTGATGTGTATGTACTTGCAGTCTATAGCACTGACTACCTCAGGGTATTCTGCTATAGAGTGGTAGTGACACATTATGCTGGTCAACACCTCATAGGTGCTGGGGAAATATATGTGCTCACTGGCATGTGGTAGCATGGCATCAAGGAATTGGTGGAGTATTCTATGAAAACCCCAAGATATCCCCAGTTTGTCTTTGGAAGGTACCTGTGGCTAGTATTCCTAAGGCTACACATACCTTGGTATCGACTAGGATGGGTTCCTCTCTGTTGGTTATGGATCTGAGGCAAGGCTGGTACAGCTCGGTGATTTGCTGCAGAATGTCCCTGTCCACTTTATAGCACTCCACTATCTCCAGCTCATGTAGTCCCTGGTAGGTTACCCTGGGTCTGTACACTCTTTTTTTTTTTTTTTTTTAAATATGTTTTTAATGTGTGCAAATGTATTGTGGTGCTTTTCTCCCTGGGCCTCTGCTGAAAATGGACCTGTGTCCAGTCGGATTTTTCCTAGTAAACAAATGTAAAATGAAAATAACTACATAAATAAAAATAAATTTCCACCTCCTCACTGCAGGTCAGTTGTCAGCATTCTCCTCCTCAACACCCCCTGCCTGTTGCACATACTAATAAATCAAAGTCACAGCAGCCCCTAACATGTTTTGTTAGTTTTGTGTGTTTAACATTTCCACAATTGTGTACACCAGTGGTGTAATGTTTGTGGGAAAAAACAGTCTGCAAGGTGTTTGCATAGTTTATAGTGGTGTGCTGGGCTGCTGCATGTGTATTTAGCTGATTCTAATACATTCCACCTGCCAGCTATGCTAGTTCTCCTGGATTGTCTTCCTACTGCTGTTTCCCCTACATCCAGTCTGAAAGGTGTTGCATAGTTTATAGTAGTGTGCAGGGCTGCTGCATGTGTATTTGGCTGATTCTGATACATTTCACTTGCCAGCTATGCTAGTTCTCCTGGATTACCTTCCTACTGCTTTTCCCCTTCCCATTTCCTCCCTGTTTAAGCCCTTTTCCCTTTTTTTTTAAACCCAATGCGCGCCTCACACACATATTCAGGCAATGTACACAGTACTAAGCAACTTTAGACACACCCCCTTCCTTAGCTGTGCTTAGCTAAGGCAAACACTGGCCTCAGGGTTCCAATGTGCTTACAGCAAGCACGACACACACCATTCTGAGGTCATCAGGCTCTTATTCATACACTGCTGTGTACCTGCACCTGCATGGTTAGGTGCAGGCTGACACTTAGAAGAAATCTGTAATTCACCATTAATTCCCTTATTTACATACCCCCAGTGTAAGTCCATAGTTACTGCACTCAAGCATATCTTTTCCTCTTGACAACCACTGCTCCCTAGTTTTGTTTACATTCTGCATGCTTAGACTATAATGGCAAAATGCAGATTTCTTTAAAACTGTGTTTTTTTATTTTTTTTTTTTCTTTATTTTCTCAGCCCCGTATTTGAGCGTGGCTGCCCTGAGCTTAAACGGCCGAGATTGGCCAAAAAATAAAAAAGTTTTATTTAACAAAAAAATAAGCATATTTTAATGCCAATGGCCTTATATTTGGCCATTGGCATGTGTGTTTCACATTAATACATGCTTTCCATGAGATGTCATGCCTCTGTTTTGTTAGATGCAGAAATGTATTAATACATTTCTGCTCTGACACTGTTCCTGCACGGAGTCCGGGCAGCTTTGGGGATCGCAAAATCACCTAATTTGCATGTTTTTTACCATCAGATGAGGTGATTTGCATCCTACATGGCTTTCCGTGCAGGAATAGTGTAGGTCCGCTTATGCACATGAAAATGGCACATAGGTGGATTGCAAAGCAGCCATTTTCCGTGCAAGAGCAGTTACACTGTTCCTGCATGGAAATCTAAGGTACGTGAATCTCGAGGATAGTGTTATATATAGGCCATCTGGATTACATTGTAAAAGGGGTTGTAAAGGAATGAAATGTAAGCATGGAGAAGGCAATACCTGGTGTGGTTCATTAAAGAACAGAAGGAAGCTATTAGAGATGAGAATAAAAGTTCAAGGTCTGGAGGGGAAATATATAAGTAGAAAAATTATGTGGAGGCTTAAAATAGTAGTAAAGTGTGTAACAAAGGCAAAAGATGAAGTAGAAGACTAGTGGAAGGAATTAAGGGAGGAAATAAAGCCTATACATATATATATATATATATATATATATATATATATATATATATATATATATATATATATATATATATATATATATATATATATATAAGACAAAATAAGTAAAGCAGGCATGGAAAACAAATAATTACATAATTACATTGGGAAGGACAGAATCATAAGGTTGCCAAGGACTAAGCAAAGTATCCTGTATGACTACTTCATAGCAGTATTCAGCAGAGAAAGAAAGGGAGAATGGCAGTCTTGGAAGGGAAGGAAAGTTAAGAGGGGGTGTGAGCAGATGGGAGAACTGCCACAGTTAAGAAGCATTATGGCTACTGAAGGAGAAGAAGTTAAGGGACCATATGGTATTCCCCTCATAATCCTAAGGTTGACTGCAAAGTTATTAGCCCTGTGATAATTGCTTTAACATAACTCTTAATGCTAGGGTAATATCAGGAGACAGGAGAAAGGCAATGATAGTGCCAGTCTATAAATGTAAAGCAAAGTAGCAGCCCTGGGAATTGTATCCTGAGCCTAACTTCAGCAGTTCAGGAGAACTATGGGGTACAGTCATTATTGCCATGGTACGATGAGCAGAATAGGATGCTTAAGAAATTCCAGTGTCTATAAGTCCTGCCGGACTAGCCGAATCCAGTTTTGCACCTGGGGTGACTGGTTGGCTAATGGGGGCAATCCTGTAGGTTTATGTTTTCTGGGTTTCAAAGAGAGTCTTTCTGTACAAGGTTTGGAAAACAACAGTAAGACGGTGAGTAAAATGGGTAGAGAAGTCTGAAGTCAAGGAAGCAGGGAATATAGCTTTGTAAGTATTGGGCAACTGTCAGAGAGGAAAAGTGTCAAATGTTATCCCACAGGGATCAACCCTGGGTTCATCCTTATTTAACATGGTTATCTCTCACCTCAGGCATGATGTGAAGAACTTGATCATTTTCTTTGCTTATAGCACTAGACTTGCTGGACACTATTAGGCAGAGATGCAAATCTAGAGGGAAATGCTGAAGAGGGTAAAGTCATAGCCAACTTCAGAACTGCCAGTCCTTAGATACATCACAGTAGACTTGGAGCTGCCATCTATCTTTTTGGTGTTATGGGAACAGGCTTAAATGCAGAGCAAGAAAATAATTTAGGGGTGATCTATTCTGGATGAACAAGAGTGAATCTGATGCTTAAGTGCACTGCAGGGAATGGAATGGATTGATATGATGGTGGTATAATAACCTTTTTGTCAGACAGTGGTAAGGTTGCACATGGGAGTGCTATATTTATTTCTAGAGTCCTTGTAGGGAGAATAAAGTTATCCTTTTAATTATCCAAACAAAGATAATATTGAGGGGGACTACAGGGAATGATACACATAAAGTAAGGCACTCATATCCAGTACAATCTCAAATCTTCTCTTCAGGGAGTTGGAAATTTACATCAAGTCCCCCATTTCTCATCTTCCACTAGGTAAGCTTTCAAAGAACAGGGCTGAAGGGAGAGGACATGACCATCAGATCAAGGAGTTAATCTAGATAAGAGAAAATTATTCTTGGGAAGGCGTGTAAGCAACAGGAACCAACTGCCAAGCATGGATGCTTGAGGTTAAAAATAGCTGGGACAGTGCAGTGATTAAATGACTGAATGCTTATCAGAGGGGCTAGAACCTTATTTAATTGCTGCTATCTAGGTCTGGACAGTGTAATTCATAAACTTTTCATGTGAATGGAGCAGGATGCAAGGAGAGATGCACAGCTTGTTTCACAATTTTCTGCCAAAGCTGCCTTAGAATTGGGTATTGAGTCATTCTGATTTATAACAATTGTTTTGAGTTATTGTGTTTGCCTACTCCTTCTTTCTGAAAACAAGGGGATAACCAGAATCTTTCAAATTTTACACCAGTTTCCAGGATGTACCTTCCACAAGTGTAATTCCACCCAATACTAGAGGGGAAAAAAACTTGAAATGACAGACTTGGGCAAACCTGACATTTAGTGAAGAAGATACTCTAAGGTTGCTGCTTAACAAAATGTACAATCATAAACCATGGTAAGTATGCAATTTTTTTAATATAAATTCTTGCACATCTTAATTCACAAAACAATTTAAAACAATGTCACTGCCATGATATGATGTTGGGTTGCACTAGAACTGAGGTGTAGCAAAAGTAGTTAAGAACGTGCTGCTCGTTAAATGAAGAAGTGACATTTACAAACTGACTAGTCCTTCCATGTTTAATTTCTCCAAATCATTTGGGTTTCTAATACCATGATGGGAGTGGACCCCATTCCTAAGTCAAAGTACGATTGAAGTTCATGAAATTAGTATTGTTTCAATCTTTGATGTCAGCCAGAAGTGCTCTTCACAGCACATGCAATGTGCCCAGTAATGACTCCTTCTGCAGTTCGTATGGAGTTACATGTACTGGTAACATATCTAAATAAACTTATAGATTCTTTTTTATAAGACCTGTTGCTCCTTCTACTATTGGAACTGTCTGTGTATCTTTCTTCCACATTGGTCTCTTTTCTGCCTGTAAATCTGGATATTTTATGACTTTTTGTCTCTGTACACAAGACACTGTAGTCACTGGGTGTAGCAATTTCAATGATCAATGCTATTTTTGTCTTCATTTCATGGATCACTACATCTGGTTTTCTCGCACCTATCTTTTGAAGTGCTGGCAATGGGTGATCCCATATGATGTAGACTTCATCATTTTCTATGATGCTCTGTGGTTGTTGTTCCCAGTGTTTTCCAGCTACTTCAGTATTGTTTGCACAATCCGCAGTGCAATAGTCTTGCCATATTATTATGCTTTTCAGCATACAGTCCTCCTGCCATTAATATGTCACAACCAGCAATGAGGTGTGCAACTGTTTCCAATTGTTTTACAAAACCTACATTTGTCTGTTTCTCCCACATGTTCAATGGAGTTTGTAAACCAGTGTGGATGTAGCCCATTATCTTGTGCCACCAATATTAACCGTTCATCTCTTGGATTGAATTTGCCTTTTCTTAACCATTCCTGCATTTGATTCTGATCAACATGAGGTTGTTCCAGGAGTTTTCTATATTTGCAAATATATTTATGCATTTTCCATATTTCTTGCTGTCTCATCTGATCCTTCACCTTATATTATTTCTTTTGTTTTTTGGTACATTCATTTGCTGCCTGATTTTTATCTACTTCTGGTTTGATTTCCATTCCCATTTGACACCAATATACTTCTGCTGGACCAAGCAGGGAGGTCATCTTAGATTTATTCTCCTCATTTTTCAAAACTTTCACTATGTTTCGGTTTTGCCAGGTCATCAGATATGTATGCAGTCCCATAATTGCAGATGTATACATGTAATCAATTTTAAGGAGGCACATACCTCCTTCAGAATGGGAAATATATAATCTTGGTATGCACTGATTTTTATAAAGCATTTGATGAGCATGAAGCATCCTTCTTGTTTTCCTGTCTAATCTATCCAACACTTTTTGGGGCCAGTCAATCACTCCAAAACTGTAAGTTAGGACAGGAAGAGCAAATTGGTTTATAGCTTGAAATTTGTTCCTAGATGCACCGCTGTTTTCAGGATTAATTTAAGTCTTATAAAATATTCCTTACTGAGTTTTATTGGCATTTGTTCATGTTTTATTGTTTGATCCTTCATCAATTCCCAAATATTTATACACTCCTTTTTGCTCAAGTTATTTTATATCACATTCTTGACCCAAACTGATGTTTTCTTGGTGCTGCAGCTTTCCTGCTTTAAAGGTTGCTTTTGCACATTTATCAAGACCAAATGACATTCTTATATCATCTGAAAAAGTTTTGACGACTTGCAGTTGTGCTTTCAGTTCCTCATCTGATGAGCTATACAGATGTTCTTCGTGTTTCACTGTTGCAGTCATTACATTTGGGTAATCTGCTGGCAGGTTGCCCTCAGTTGGCCTGAATAACAAAGTTTTGGGTCCAGCGTCAGTTGCTGTCTCCTCTTCCATGACGTCAGGGGTATAAAACATGCAGCCGATGCCATTTTATTCAGTCTTTCTTGACGCGCGGTGCCCGAAGCAGAAGCAGTTTGCAAGTGCCAGTCTGCCGACTCCTGAAATTTTCACATTCGAGTTTCAGAACCGAAGTTTTCAACTAAAGCTAAGTACCCCATTGGGGAAACTTTTTCTTGCTCCTTACCAATGTCAGTAAAAGTTAATAATTGCATTACTTGTGGGAAGCAAATACCTCATAAGGATTTTCATTTGTACTGTATTCCTTGCCTAGGCCTAGATCATAATGTGCCTTGCTGTCGGTTTTGTGCTAGATTTAACCAACGCACTATTAAGCGTTGGTATATTTTTGCTTCAAAATATTTTGGATCCAGATTTAATTACCCTGAAATGTCGTCGGTTAGCAATCCGACTACCGGAGTTCACAAAAAACGCAAAGAAAAAGACAGAGACAGACTGAGACCGTCGAGGTCCAAAACTGATGACAAAGCTTCTCCTAAGCCAGTCGCCGGTTCACCGGTACTCAGTGAGGCGCTTTCTCAGCCCCTGATACCTGCAACTTTTGAGTTGCAGGCCTCTACCGAGACCCATGCGGAGTCCGGTATGCCACAATATTCTCAGAGTATTGAACCCGCGGATTTCTCTCCCTTGGATGGGTCCGGAGCCGCTGAGCAAGCACTGGCTTCTGATGGTGCTTTCAGGCCTCAACATTTTTATATAAAACCGACGCCAGCTTCAAAAACAAGATTAAAAACATCTTCTAAGTCTAAAAAACCGACGCATGAGCCACGTGCTCAGGCCCCTATGCCTAAAAAACAGATGATCAAAATGGCTGAGGACTTAATTACCTTGATCAGGGGTTCCCAACCCACTTAATTACCTTGATCAGGGGTTCCCAACCCCTCCCCCATGCTAAGAGACCTTGGCAAGACACTGATTATGAATCTTCAGATCAGGTTTCCATTTCTTCTGATTCCTCTTCTGATCAGGAATTTTCTATTCCACTCTATGAGGATTCAGATGCAGAAGAATCCATCCCATCTGCATCTCCTCCTGTGGATTATTCTTTTGGAGAAACCTTGCATACTTTAAGGGAACATTTTCATTGGGAGAGTCAGGATTTCTCTAAATCAAAAAAGAGGCTTAGGGATTTCCTACTTCTTCCTCAGCATAGGCCTTTGGCAATACCTCCTGTATTAGACATTGTTGATGATGTGTTTTTGGAATCAAGCATGGCTGCCCCTTGGGGAGGGAATTAGCACTTCATGCTCAAAATTGTCAGTTAATTACCCAGGACAAGTGGGTATTAAACATAGTATCCCAGGGGTACAGATTTCATTTCCATACTTTGCCAATTCTAAACGGTTGGCCAGATCTGCCACAAAATCAATGGACAGAGACTCAGAAGCAAGTTACATCCCTCATGGATATGGAGGCTATTCAACCAGTACCAGAACAGGAAAAAGGACAAGTTTTTTTTATTCAAGACTTTTCTTGGTACCCAGAAAAGAGAATGTCTGGCATCCAATACTGGACTTATCGATTTTGAACATGTTCCTGGACATTCCAAAATTCAAAATGCTGACTTTACAACAGCTACTGCCCATGCTGGGCAGGAACGCTTGGTTAGTGACTCTAGACTTAAAAGAGGCATACCTACATATCCCAATAAGGGAATCATGCAGAAGATACCTCTGCTTCAAGGCAGGTTTTTTGCATTACCAATTCTCTGCACTGCCCTTTGGCTTATCTACTGTGCCCAGGGTCTTTACAAAGTGTCTGTCACCAGTAATTGCATTTTGCAGACAAAGAAGCATACAAATATATCCTTACCTGGACGACTGTCTCATTCAAGCAGAGAACAAGGACATTCTTCTACAGCATCTGGCATTTGTGAAAACACTTCTTACATGCCTAGTGTAGACAGTCAATGAAAATAAATCAAAACTGGTACCCTCTCAAAAGATTACATTCCTGGGTGCAAGCTTGAATACAACTGCCCAGATGGCTTACCTTACCCCAGACAAACAAAGGCAACTGACAACATACTTCAAACAGATGGCAACAAAGACCCAGTTATCTGCAATTCAAATTCTGCAGGCTTTGGGGTTCATGGTATCCTGCATTCTACTAATTCCATATGCAAGACTGCATGTGAGAAAACTTCAATGGTACCTAAAAAGCTTATGGAGTCAACATTGTCACAGTCTGGAAACAATGATTCCTCTCATTCCCTGCCTACAACAGGAGTTTCTTTGGTGGGCAGAGACATGTCACCAAAACAAGGGACTGTCATTCACTCTACCCCCTGCCACCCAAACCCTAACTACAGACGCATCAAACTATGCTTGGGAGGCCCACCTGGTGAGGAGATGCATTCAGGGCATATGGAGTCCAAACGAAATGCATCTGCATATCAACCAGAATGAGATGCTAGCTGTTCAGAATGCTCTGACAGCCTTCAAGGACTTACTTCATCCAAGACAACTACTGATGAAGACCATGGTTATGTGGTACATAAACAAGCAGGGGGGTACACATTCCTACCCCCTTTGCAGACTAGCCATGGCATTGTGGAACACAGCTTTGACTTACCAAGTACATCTTCAAGCTCAATTCCTGCCAGGAAAACAAAATACTCTGGCAGATGACCTAAGCAGAAATCTTACGCACCCGCACAAGTGGAAACTGGATCCACAAATCTTCAGCATGGTAACACAAAAATGGGGGAGCCTAGACATAGATCTATTTGCCTGTCCCCAAAATTATCAACTGGACAAATTCTGCACAAGGACTTATCACAGACAAGCATGGAAATTGGATGCCCTATCCTTCAGTAGGAAAAACCTATCAGTCTATGCCTTTCCCCCTCTGCATCTTCTCTCCAAGATCTTACTAAAGGTCAGACAGGAAAAAACAAAAATGATCCTGATTGCTCCGGACTGGCCTCGCCAGCACTGGTACCCAATTCTAAGGAATATGTCTCAACTCCCTCCTTGGTACTTGCCTCAAATACCTCATCTACTGTCTCAGCAGAACAATCAAATTCTGCACACTCAGCTCCAAACTCTGAACCTTGCACAATGGCTGATCATTTAATTATTCAAACAACACCTCAGTAAATCTGTGATGGATGTCATTTTGGAAGCCAGAAGGCCTAGTACTAGAAAATGTTATGCTGATGAATGGAGGAGATTCTGTGCTTGGAACCAAGCACAAAGAACGGACACAGCAAAACCAAATATCCCTCAGATTTTACAATACTTGACTGAGATGCTTGACAAGGGCTTATCTTTTTCTTCAATAAAAATCCATGCCTCTTCCATCTCGGCTCATTAAAACATGAAGCCTCCCCTCTTTTCTCATCCTCTGCTAAAACAGTATCTTGGAGGGGCCAAAAATTTAAGGCCTCCCAGAAGATCTCCAACTCCTCCATGGGACATCAATTTTGTGCTGGAAAAACTCACCCTGACTCCTTTTGAACCAGCAGCTACTGCAGATTAAATTTTTTATCTTGGAAAACAGCTTTCCTCTTGGCAATCACTTCAGCAAGAAGGGTTTCAGAACTACAGGCTCTCATGGCTGTGGAGCCTTTTATTATATTTTACCCGGACAGGGTGTCCCTCAGGACCAATCCTTCCTTTATGCCTAAGCTGGTATTCAGTGTAGCTCTTAACATAACCAAACAATTCACCTGCAAATATTTTACCCAAATCCACAGAACAGGGGGGAGTGGATTCTGCATTCATTGGATGTACACAGACAACTAAGATTCTACTTAAACAGGACCAAATCTCTAAGAAAGTCTGAGCAACTACTGGTTGCATTTGCTTCAGGATCAGAGGGGAAGGCTATATCAAAGCAGACTTATTTCTAAGTGGATAAGCCACTGCATTCATTTCTGCTACTTGCACCATGGTAAACCTGTGCCCAAGAGAATCAGGTCACATTCCACCAGGGCTGCCTCTACCTCAGCAGCCTTTCTCAGAGGAGTTCCAACCAAAGACATTCTAGAAACTGCTACTTGGAGCTCTGTTCATACCTTCACAAAGCATTATCATTTGCCTCTCTTCTCCCAATCCAGGGCAGGCTTTGCCACTGCAGTTCTGCAGGGCCTTATAGCTGCTCCTAATGCTATTTAGTTCCATCCTCCCATCCATAACTTTGGATTCTACCCAAATGTAATGACTGCAACAGTGAAACACGAAGAACATAGTACAGTTGTGTACACTTACCATAAATGTAGATGTTTGAGTCTATTCAGTGTTGCAGTCCGGGTTACCCACCCACCATCCCCCTTTTCTATAACTTCTCTTTCTTTCACTATATTCTAAAGCCTTTGTGGTGTATTTGCTTTTAGATGATGGTAAAGTTTATATTGCTAAAAGTGCATTTACATATATTGCTGTTTATTTATATATATATATATATATATATATATATATATATATATATATATATATGGGTCTACTTCTAATGACGCCGATTACGACAGTGAAATCACCGACACGAAACGACCGACAACGCAGTTGACTGACACGCTCGAATCCCGACAGACGGAAGACCGACAAGGAGAATGTGTAAGCGCGACCTGGTAAGTATGCGATAGTGAGGGATTTAGGAGTAGGGAGCGGACAGGTAAGTGTGCAATACTCAGGGATGTAGGGTTAGGGTGTGTGATAGGTGAGTGTGCGGTAGTGTCGGAGCGTGGGGTTCGGGGTGTAAGTGAGTTAGGGTTAGGGTGCAGGTAGGGAGAGTGTCTAGTGTCGGAGCTTGGGGTTCGGGTGTGTAAGTGAGTTAGGGTTAGGGTGCAGGTAGGAGAGTGTGCGTAGTGTCGAGCTTGGGGTTCGGGGTGTAAGTGAGTTAGGTTAGGGTGCAGGTAGGGAGAGTGTCTTGGTAGTGTCGGAGCTTGGGGTTCGTGTGTAAGTGAGTTAGGGTTAGGGTGCAGGTAGGGAGAGTGTGCGGTAGTGTCGGACCTTAGGGTTAGGGTTTGGGTTAGGGCTAGTGGATATGTGTTGTAGTGTACTGTGTTGTTTACGTGTAGTGTGTCGGTGTTATGGTGTTCGTGTTTCGTTGTCGGGTTTGTGTGTTGTCGGTTTTCTGGCGTCGGTGATTTCACTGTCGTGAATCGGCTCGGTCATTAGAAGTAGACCCATATATATATATATATATATATATATATATATATATATATTTTTTTTTGACACCTGACATCTGGGGCAAGAAAAACTGAATAAAATGGCGTCAGCTGCATGTTTTATACCCCTGATGACCTGATGTCATGGAAGAGGAGACAGCAACCAACGCAGGACCCAAGACTTTGTTATTCAGGTTGACTGAGGACAACCTGCCAGCAGATTACCCAGTTGTAATGACTGCAACAGTGAATACACTTGAACATCTACATTTATGGTACGTGTACACAACTGTACTTTTTAAATCATCTACAAAGAGAAGATGAGAAGTCCTTATACTTTGTTGCTTTCTGGGAGCCAAATTATAGCCATGACCTAATCTGTTAAGTAGTCAGCTTAATGGGTTAAGGGCAAGGCAAAAGTGCGGTGGTGACAGAGAATCACCTTGGAATATCCCCCTTTGGATTTTTATCCCTGGAATAGTAATTTGTCCTTTGTTATGGTTTAACTGCAAAGTGGTTTGTCACTGTGATGTAGTTTATCAGTGTACGGTATACGTTATACATATTAAGGCACTTTTTATCCATGAATGTGGGATACTGCCAAATGCTTTTTTTTTAGTCTGTCTATGCCATACTTAGATTCTTCCCCTTTTTATAGTTCTCCACTATGATCCTTTGCTCCATACGACTTTCTTTTATTACCCTTTGGCTCTATTGCCATAACTGAGTTTTCTTCTAAATGACTATAAACTCTGTTGGCATCAGTTCCGGTGCATAGTTTATATGTCATCGAAAGGCAAGTTATTGGGCTATAGTTTTTAGGGTAACTTGCAGTTTCACTCTTAAGTAGGAGCATTGCTTTTCCTGTTGTTAGTCAGGCTGGAGTCTGTTCGGGGTGTGCATGTAAATAGTTCTTACTCGGCGCTAAATATTTGTGCAAAAACGTTAATACTTTTAGCCAGAAGTCAGTTACTGCATCTGGGCCTGGGGTTTGCCAATTAGAGGCTTTACTTAAATTTGTTTCAATCTCTCTGACCATTACTTAATCCCATTTCATATCCTGTACATTTGAACTTCTTATTCTTTCTTTTACTTCATCTATTTATTTAGTATCTATGTTATGTTCCACAGGATCTTTGCAAATATTTCTCCAAAATGTATCTATTTCTTCTTTTTTGGTGATCTTTCAATTCCTTTTACCTTGTTTCCCAATTCTCTATAACATTTTTGGGTCATCAATAAATTGCTTATTTGATACTTTTCCTATATATTTATCTCTGTATCGTCTAAGTTTTTTTTGCCTGTGCTGATATTTTTACTTTTTATTTGCAATAGTGCATGATAAATACTGATGTTATAATTTTGCGCATTTCTTTTATCATGTCTATATTTCTGAGTATTTTTCTTGATCTGTTCCCTGTTCTGTACTCTCCTAGCAATGACACTTTTGTGTTAATTGCTTTATAGTTTTCTCTATTCGATACCTCCATGATGGTATTCACTTTCTCCCCTTCCTTTCCCTTATTACCCTGTGTTCTTGTGGTAGGGCTGTATCTGTTATTAATTTGGCTGCACAGTAGTGTATACTATTTACTTCTGTTATATAGCATGAATCTCTATGGGCAGTCCTAATTACTGTTTTCATTTGTTTTATCAGACTTCTAACTTTTTGGGTTTTATTGACCTTCTGCAGTCTATTTCTTTCATTGATCTTAGTATGTCTATCCATCTCTATTAAATCAAGCAACTCTTCTCTTAGATCATTTTCTTCTAAACTGAGAGCACATTCTTTTTCTCTCATTTCCTGTGGGCATTCTATAGAAAGTTCCAGTGCATCTTCCTGTGCCATGTTCTCTACAGTTTCACCTTGTGTCATTCATTGCTCTTTCATATGGGAACTCAGTGGCCTATCACTCCAAGACATTGACTGTGTCAGAGTTGCTACAGTTTCCTTGCTGTATAGCTCCAACTGAACATTTATACTGGTTTCCTGTGGCAGGCTCCAAGGTATCTTCATATGTCAACTGATTAGATGCTTCCCACTCCACTGGTTTCTCCTTAATTTGGTTGTCCATTGCTCTATCCTGTTGTGTTGTTATCCAAGTTAAATTTTCTACACTAAATCTTTCACTTTGCAGGTAATCCATAACCTCAGTTTCTGTTTCTTTAACTTCTCAATTACTAATCCTCTTTGCCTGTGTTTCTCTTCAAATAAGAAAACAAAGAGGAAAAGTAGCAAAGACATCCTGATATGAAAAATTTTACAATACAAAAAATATCTTTGGTGCTGCTCTTTTTGCATTGATTAGTTTTGCTTTCTCCTTTGCATAAATATCGCACCACATTAAATCTCCTTTTCTTTTCTTTCCTATGTTCATATTTCTTCTTCAGATGTCTCCTGCGCCTTTTGTTTCTCCTTACTTTGGGGAGTAGTTGTTCCATCATGCTGTGATATAAACTGTGTTAGACTTTCTACACTGAATCCTTCACTTCACAAATATTCAATAATTTCAGCTTCTATTTTTTTAACCTCTACTTGACAAATCTTCTGATGTTCTTCATGTTTCACTGTTGCAGTCATTACATTTGGGTAATCTGCTGGCAGGTTGCCCTCAGTTGGCCTGATTAACAAAGTCTTGGGTCCTTCGTCAGTTGCTGTCCCTTCTTCCATGATGTCAGGTCGTCAGGGGTATAAAACATGCACCCGATGTCATTACATCAGTCTTCTTGCCACACAGTGCCCGAAGCAGAAGCAGTTCGCAAGTGCCGGTCGGCTGACTCCTGAAATTTTTGTTTTCGAGTTTCAGAACCAAAGTCTTCAACTAAAAGCTAAGTACCCCATTGAGGAACCTTTTTCTTGCTCCTTACCGATGTCAGTAAAAGTTAATAATTGTATTACTTGTGGGAAGCAAATACCTCATAAGGATTTTCATTTGTACTGTATTCCTTGCTTAGGCCCTGACCACGACATACTTTGCTGTCGGTTTTGTGCTTTATTTAGTCAGCGCACTATCCATCGTCGGTACATTTTTGCTTCTAAATATTTCAGTTCTCAGTTTAATTATCCAGCAATGATGTCGGTTAGCCATCCGACTACCGGAATACCAAAAAAACGCAAAGAAAAAGACAGAGACAGGCCGTTGAGGTCCAAAACTGCGGACGACGCTTCTCTTAAGCCAGTCGCCAGTTCACCGGTTCTCAGTGAGATGCTTTCGCAGCCCCTGATACCCGCTACTTCTGATTTGCACGCCTCTACTGAGACCCATTCGAGTCCGGTATGCCACGAGATGCTTCACCTATGGAACCTGCGGATGTCTCTACCTTGGATGAGTCCGGAGCCGCTGTGCAGGCACCGGCTTCTAAGGGTGTATTCAGGCCTACAGATTTGTATATTAAACCGACACCACCTTCAATATTAAGGTCAAAATCTCAATTTATGTCTAAAAAACAGACGCCAAGGCCATATGTTCAGGCCCCTATGCCTAAAAAACAAATGATCAAAATGGCTGAAGATTTAATTACTCTAATCAGGGGTAGTCAACCCCCCCTTCTAAGAGGCCTAGGGCTGAACTTGACTATGAATCTTCTGAACAGGACTCTGTTTCTTCTGACTCTTCTAATGAACAGGATTTGTCCATACCTACTTATGAGGACTCTGATGCAGAGGATTCCATTCCTTCTGCTTCTCTCCCTGAGGATTTTTCTTTTGGGGAAACTTTACATACCTTAAGGGAGCATTTCCACTGGCAAAGTCAGGTTTTTTCTGAATCCAAAAAGAGGATTAGCGATTTCCTTCTTCTTCCTTAGCATAGGCCTTTGGCTATACCTCCTGTGCTAGACATTGTTGATGATGTGTTTTCAGAATCCAGTATGGCCCCTGATTCTCTGCCTCCGGCCCCTTGTAAGCCAGACAGATATTACAGGGTTCCTGACTCCCACAAATTCCTTTTCAAAAATCCTATTGCTGACCCTGAAACAATTTCTCAGGGGCCCAAGGGCATTAAGGCTTCTATTGCTAAAAATCCTACCCCTTCTGATAGAGACTCCAGGGCGCTGGATAGGTGGGGTAAAAAGGTTTATACTTCTGTAACCTTGGCAATCAGGGCTTTAAACTGTCAATTCCATATGCTAAAATATCAACAGCATATAATGGGATTGCTTAAACAGAAAATGATGTTGATTTCTGACCATGTGGAAAATAAGGATTTAAAGGATTTATTGCATTCAGCTGAACAAGTTGGAAAACATACTTTGCAATGTGGTTTTAATCCTTTGGAGGCCTCTTGCAGGGCTGTTGTTACTGGGTCTGTGCTTAGAAGGCATGCTTGGCTTAAGGAGCAATCTCTGCCTGATCATGTTAAAGCAAAATTGTTGGATGCTCCTTTGCAGCAGGGCCGTCTGTTTGGCAATAAGGCTGAATAAGTTCTAAAAAAGATGGAAGATAAAGCTAAATCTATGCAAACTGTGAAAGATTTCTTACAAGTACAACCTCCAAGATTTAGAAGGTACTGGCCTACTAAGAACTGGTCCTTTCCAGTTCTTTCCAGAGCCACTCAAGCCAAACCCAGACATTCCAAAAGCACCAGGTTTTAGTCCCAGGGGACTTTCAGAACTAAGCAATGGTGTGCCTTCGCTTCCAAATCTGTAAATAACAAGACACCTCCCTATGGTAAACAGTCTCAATGACTTCCCTTTAAAATTATCAAGCACATACCTCTTAGCTGCCTCTTTGGGGGGAAAACTAGCTCTTCATGCAAACTGGCAATTTATAACCCAGGACAAATGGGTTTTAAATATAGTGTCCCAGGGATACAGACTTAATTTTCACACATCGCCAACTCCAAACGGATGGCTAGACCTGCCCGCAAATCAGTGGGCAGAGGCTCAGAAACAAGTATTTTCCCTCCTAAACATGGGGACTATTCAACTAGTACCAGAAGAGGAAAAGGGACAAGGTTTCTATTCCAGACTTCTCCTGGTACCCAGAAAAGACAAATCATGGTGTCCAATTCTGGACCTGTCTACTCTGAATACACTTCTGGACATTTCAAAATTCAACATGCTGACTCTTCACCAGTTACTTCCTATGCTAGGCAAGGATGCCTGGTTGGCAACACTAGATTTAAGAGGCTTACCTGCATATGCCAATCAGGGAATCTTGCAGAAGATACCTCCGCTTCAAAGCAAGCTACTTGCATTATCAGATCTCTGCACTGCCCTTTGGCTTATCTGCTGTGCCCAGGGTATTTACAAAGTGCCTGGCTCCAGTAATTGCATTTTGCAGGCAAATAAATATTCAACTATATCCATACCTGGACGATTGTCTAATTCAGGCAGAAAACAAGGCCATTCTTCTAAAACATCTGGCATTTGTAAAAAAGGTTCTAACTTGTCCAGGGTACACCGTAAATGAAAATAAATCACAACTGGTACCCTCTCAAAAAATTACATTTGTGGGTGCAAGCTTGAATACAACTGCCCAGATAGCTTTCCTTGCACCAGAAAAACAACTTCATTTGGTGACTTACTTCAAACAGGTGGCCACAAAAACCCTGCTATCTGCAAAACAAATGCTGCAAGGCTTGGTGTTCATGGCCTCCTGCATTCTTCTAATTCCATATGCAAGACTACATATGAGGAAAATTCAGTGGTACTTAAAAAGTTTATGGAGTCAAACTTTTTGAGTCAACATTGTCACAGCCTGAAAACAATGATTCCTATCATACCTTGCCTGTGCATAGAGTTCCTATGATGGGCAGAGGCCTGCCACCAAAACAAGGGACTGCCATTCATACCACCCCTTGCCGCCCAAACCCTAACTACAG
Source organism: Protopterus annectens (assembly GCF_019279795.1). Classification (NCBI taxonomy): domain Eukaryota; kingdom Metazoa; phylum Chordata; order Ceratodontiformes; family Protopteridae; genus Protopterus; species Protopterus annectens. The sequence continues at coordinate 211,136,657 of NC_056738.1, forward strand.
ATGCATCAGACTATGCATGGCGGGCTCATCTGGCAGGGAAGTGCATTCAGGGCAAATGAAGTCCAAATCAAATGCATCTTCATATCAGTCAAAAAGAGATGCTAGCTGTACAGAATGCACTGACATCCTTCAAGGACTACCTTCATCCAGGACAACTTATGGTAAAGTCGGACAACACCACAGTTATGTGGTACATAAACAAGCAGGGGGGTACACATTCCTACCCCCTATGCAGACTAGCCAAGGCATTGTGGAACACGGCCTTGAGCTATCAAAGTACAACTACAAGCTCAATTCCTGCCAGGAAAGCTGAATATTTTGGCAGATGAACTAAGCAGATATCTCATGTACCCACATGAATGGAAACTGGAACCACAGATTTTCAACATGTTGACATGCAAATGGGGGACCCCAGACATAGATCTTTTTGCCTCACCCCAGAACTACCAGTTGGACAAATTTTGCACAAGAACTCCTCACAAAAAAGCCTGGCAATTGGATGCTCTGTCCTTCAGCTGTGAAAACATATCACTCTATGCCTTTCCCCCTCTGCCTCTGCTCTCCAAAGTTCTACTAAAAGTCAAACAGGACAAACCAAAAATTATTTTGATTGCTCCAGACTGGCCTCGCCAACACTGGTACCCACTCCTACTCTGTCACAAATTTCTCCATGGCACCTGCCTCAGACACCTTCCTTACTGTCTCAGCAGAACAACCAAATTCTGCACCCTCAGCTCCAAACACTGAATCTTGCAGCTTGGCTAATCACTTAAATTCCCCCTTAGCATCCCTCAGCAAACCTGTGATGGATGTCATTTTGGAGGCGAGAAGACCTAGTACTAGAAAATCTTATGCTGACAAATGGAAAAGATTCTGTGCCTGGAACCAGTCTCAAGGGATAAGCACAGCAGTGCCCAATTTACCTCAGATTTTGCAATACTTAACTGAGATGCTTCACAAGGGCCTGTCTTTTTCTTCCATAAAAATCCATGCCTCAGCCATTTCAGCTCATTACAACACAGAACCCCCCCCCTTCTTTCACCCTTTGCTAAAGCAGTATCTCAGAGGGGCCAAAAATGTGAAGCCACCTAGGAGAGCTCCAACCCCTGCCTGGGACCTTAACTTTGTATTGGAGAAACTCACTCTCCCTCCTTTCGAGCCAGCTGCTACTGCAGACTTAAATTTTCTTTCCTGGAAAACAGCCTTCCTTTTAGCAATCACTTCGGCTAGAAGGATTTCTGAATTACCAGCCCTTATGGCAGTGGAGCCTTTCATCATCTTTCATGCGGACAGGGTGTCACTCAGGACCAACCCATCCTTCATGCCCAAGGTGGTATCAGTGTGGCTCTTAATCAGTACATTCATTTGCCAACTTTCCTTCCCAATCCACAGAACAAGGGGGAGCGGATTCTGCATTCATTGGATGTACACAGACAACTTAGATTTTACTTGGACAGGACTACATTTCAAAGAAAATCTGAACAACTGCTGTTAGCATTTACCGCAGGATCAGAGGGAAAGGCTATTTCAAACCAAACTATTTCCAAATGGATAAGCCATTGTATTCATTTCTGCTATAATCACCATGGAAAAACCTATCCCCCAGGGGATCAGATCCCATTCTACCAGGGCTGCATCTACTTTGACAGTCTTTCTCAGAGGTGCTCCTACCAGGAATATTCTAGAATCTGCTACCTGGAGCATTATCATTTACCAATTTTCTCTAAATCAAGAACTGGCTTTGCCAATGCTGTTTTGCAGGGCCTCATAGCCAGTCCTAATGCTGTATAAATCCATCCTCCCAACCATAGCTTTGGTAATCTACCCAAATGTAATGACTGCAACAGTGAAACACGAAGAACGTAGTACAGTTGTGTACACTTACCATAAACGTAGATGTTCGAGTGTATTTACTGTTGCAGTCCTGGTTACCCTCCCTCCAGCCCCCTGTTTTTTTTCTTTTACTATGCCTCTACTTTCTTTTACTACACTTAAAAGCCTTTTTGGTGTATTTGCTTTTGTATGGAGGTATATTTTTGTGTTTTAAATTATTTATATTTATTTTGCTCCCCATTTGGGAGGCACCTGACATCTGGGTCAAGAAAAACTGATGTAATGGCGTCGGTTACGAGTTTTATACCCCTCACAACCTGACGTCATGGAAGAAGGGACAGCAACCGATGCAGGACCCAAGACTTTGTTAATCAGGCCGACTGAGGGCAACCTGCCAGCAGATTACCCAAATGTAATGACTGCAACAGTGAATACACTTGAACATCTACATTTATGGTAAGTGTACACAAATACTTTCTACATTCCCTCTTTGTGATATTATTTTTTATTGTGAAATTTTCCATATCTGAATGCCTTTGCCTGTATTTTTCTTTGAATATCTTTGGGGCTGCCTTTTTTGTGTTGATTAATTTGGCTTTCTCCTTCACATAAATATTGCACCATATCAGATCTTTCTCCCCATGTCCGTATTTCTTTTTTATACGCTTGAAACATTTCTAAATTTTGTTTTTTAAATTTTTGCACTTCCACAGTTGCTTCTTTTTCCAAACAGTACAAGGTTTTGTGGTCTATATAGTGTTTTTCATGGATCTGTTGTATTAATGAACACAAATTTTTATTTGAAGCTTCTGACAGTTTTTCTTGTTTAAGTATTTTTCTTTCATCTAATTTCTCTCAGTCTTTTCGTATATATTTTGTCTGGAAATTCTGAGCTTCTTGCATAACATTACCAATACATAATTTCTTTTTTATCCTTACTAGTCCACTCTATCATCTGTATGGCTCTTTTTTGGCCTTTCACTTTTTGTGATTTTGGTGGCCTGCTTCTTCCTTCTACAACAGGGGGCCATCCTTCCCTGGGCCTGGCCTAGCCCCATTGTAAGAATATTTCCATGTCTTTAGGATTCTACACTGTCATTTTTTTCCACTCCTGGTACCAGTGCTCCTACCAGGACTGGGCACCTTTTTATCATGGGACTTGTGCACCCAGCTATCTTCTTTATTTTGCTGTCCATGATAATGTTATATAAAATACAGTCTATATATTAGTGTCGTCTTGGTGAGGGTCCACCGTGTGAAGACACTCACCAAGACTTGAGGATGAATTAAATTCCAACAAAACTTCTCTCCTTTGCTGATTTCATCTTTTCTCCATTCAGACTCTTCCATGCTGTAAAACCGATGCCATGTTACAGAAGAGTTAGTGGCAGCAGACAATATATTTATCCTACAATGATCTAATTTTTAATAGTTCTACCTGTGTATGTTAACTCTGCTCCTTATTAAAGATAGGCATTGGATGAGGAAATTACAGTCCCTGTGGAAAGTTTGTTACTGTTGTATTACCATGGTACATTTTGAAGCATTGCTATGTTACATGTTGGAAGACAATTCCTGGGGTTCATAAACAAGTAGCTCCATACAAGGGATGAAACTGTGAGATGAATTGCAGCACAAAAGGTAGGGGCAATTCAGAAATATATGTGTCATGGTTGTGCAAGCACCCAAATGAACATATATTGTGAATGAAATAGATAGATTAGTACTAGGCTAATGGCTCTTGAGGGCTATTTTTTTAAGCCTAGCCAATTACCCCATGTGAGAATCTAACCCTGCACTTTGAGTCTGTATGGCAGATATCTTAATCATTATGACAACCCCCCCCCCAAATGAGCAACTTTATTGTAATGAGAGTGATAGTGGATGCCAATTAGAGGAAATGGTAGAGTGGAGCAATTCAGAAACATGAGACACAACTGCCAGTGTAACTGTATGCCTTAAAATCCTGGTGCATAGAGACAAGGACCATGCTACAGTGCTGGGGTAGCAGTAGGGTTAGCATAAATGTACATGGATGAGGCTGTCCTTGTTTCCAGTAGCCACAAAGCTGTGTGTCATTATTTGCCATGTTGCTGAAGGGTCTGACCACACCTAAAATCTTATTCTTATCATGATACAGAAATAGTGGACCACTACCATGTTGATAGAGATACCATTTCAGAGCTGGTACATGTATCTGTCTCACATAAATAAACTGTACAACAGAAGGAGGAAGCTACTACATGATAGAGCAAAATCCCTAATAGGGAAGGCATCTCTGATCAGTACTAGCAAAACATTACGATCCCTCATAAAATCCTCCAAGGCCAGCTTCGAGAGAAAAATTGCACAGGACACCAAAGACAATCATAAGGCTTTTTTCAGTTATGTTAGAAACCTGGGATGCAACTCCCAGACTTGTTCTGAGTTGATTCTAAATGACAAAAAATACACTGAACCCACAGACATCGCCAATATCCTGGAAGACAGGTTCAGTGCAAACTTCTCCACCCCCCCCCCCAAAAGAGCAAGTATCTATCCCGGCAGAGGGCTGCCTCCCAAACATCTCAGATGCTCAGGTGAAGGCTGCCCTCTCCAAAGCAAAAAACGCTGCTTCCATGGGACCAGATGGCGCCCCAGGTTGCATCTTACATGAACTCCAAGAGGAACTAATTCCTCAAATAAAACAGCTATACAATCTCAGCCTCACTACAGGATATGTGCCCACAGAATGGCGTACAGCAACATTGGTCCCACTCCACAAAGGTGGAGCCTCTATGGACCATGGAAACTATCACCCCATAAGCCTGACTAGCTTAGTCTGCAAGGCTATGGAGTGGATCATCATGGAGCTCATAAACAAAGACATTGGGGACCTACAGACACTAGATCCTACCCAGTTCGGCTTTGTCAAGGGCAGATCCTGCCTTTTGAACCTGGTTGATTTCTTCGAAACAGTCACCAAAGCCATAGATGAAGGGAAGGTAGTCCACACAGCCTATCTGGACCTTGCAAAGGCATTTGACACAATACCCCACTCGGGCATCATAGATAAGCTACCCAGCTTAAATATAAACCCCTGTGTCACAAGATGGGTCGCAAACTGGCTCAAAGACAGAACCCACAGAGTGAGAGTTGCTGGAGCCATGTCAGACTCGAAACCGGTCACAAGTTGTGTCCCACAGGGTTCTGTCCTGGGACCACTCTTGTTTGGTATATACTTTTCCGAGGTACAGGCAAACGTGGGAGGACTATGGCTCACTAAATTCACAGACGACTGAAAACTGGGTGCCATAATCAACTCTCCAGCTGACACAAACATCCTTCAAAAAAGTCTCACAGAGACAGATAACTGGTGCCAGCACTATGGTTTAAAGCTAAATGCCAAAAAATGTATAGTCATACCCTTTGGCAAAAACAATGTGCCCACAAATTACCACATAGGCGGAAACCCATTAAGTACAGAGAGAGTTATTAGGGACCTGGGGACCCAAGTTGATAGCAATCTCTCCTTTGAAAACCACATTGCCAAAGTGGTTAGAAAGTCCTTCTACATAGCCCACCTCATCACGAAGGGTTTCACATCTAGATCAAGAGAGGTAATCGTGCCCCTTTATTCATCCCTCATCAGGCCCATCATAGAATACAATGCCCCTTTTGGGATGTCTCAAACAGATGCCATATGCTGCTCGGTTAAAAAAACTCCAGCTCTACTCAGTTGCATACCGCCTACTTCGAGGCGATCTATGCCTGACATACAAAGCTATGTCAAATCCAGAATTAATGGACATGCTCCACCTCAGTAAATCTAAATCCCTTAGAGCCACACGCTCGAGGGACTTGAACCTCAGCACAGAAATAAATAGAACTTGCTGGAGGGACAGGTTCATAACCCAGAGGCTCCCTTCGCTCTGGAATAGAATTCCAGTTCATGTGAGGCAGAACACCTCACTGAATCTCTTCAAGAAGAATCTCGATAGGTGGATGGGGGATCGTAGGTTTGTCCCAGGGATTACTCCCATGTCACTATTAGACAGAGGCACAGTAAACTAAACCTTAAAAAGGGCACAGTATACTCAAATCAAGGGGTGGCGTAAGCCATACAGAATCGGGCTAGGCTTATAATTGCCCCAGGGCAGATAGCCTAGTATAAACCTATGAACCTACGCCTGGCTGATGTGATGCATGGAATATACACTTGTGTATACCAAGGTATGTGTAACACTGGTGATCCTAGTTATAGGGATCTTCTTTGATTTACAAGGGGACATGATGGGTGTACCATAGGTATCTGCTTCACTGATATGACACCATTTTCTCAATGCTGTGCTACACAATGTGGAGGAATGTATGTGGTTCCCACATTCCACAGAGGAGAGGGTGCCATGGAATTGCATCGTGCACATTGCTATCAAGGTGTCACCTGGCACATAAGAATGGCTTTTCATCAACCATAAAGGATTCTATTCCATCACCATCCTGTTGGTCTGCAATATATGTGGTATAATACACAGTGTGTCAGTGCACCACCCAGACAGTGCCCATAGTTCCCTCAGATAGTGCCAATAGTTCCCTCATATTACACATGTGTAAATTATACCAGTGATTTATGCAGTGTGATTTCTTCCATGGATACTTTATTTGCAATGCAGAATGTGCCCCGAAGCTATAGTTTGATACCAATAAAAAACCCTCAGAGCATGGCAGAGAATGCATACAACCACCCACCCCCATACTGCAGACCCAAAACATTGTTGAAACTGTATATGGATTGATGAAGACATGCTTTCTCTGTTTAGACATCTATAGCGATGCACTGCAGTACGCTTCATAACCAAGCAGCTACAAATTTGTCATGTGTGCAACGTTATGCAATATGTTGGTACACAAAAGGGTACGATAGGGGATTGTCTTTAAAGGAGAAAATGCACTAGGTTAGCAAAGGAGGAGGTACATGGTGAGGAATTTGTGGAGGACCCAGTTATAGGGGATGGCCATGTGAGCTGTACACTGTGGCACTGGCTGGAAGACAGCATCTGGTTCAAATCCTTGGGCTAGGTTACATATAACAAAAAGCAATAATGATGCATTGAGTGTTAACACCAGGCAATGCTGTACCACATGTAGACTGACCATGCTATGCATCAGGCTTGCCTGGTAACACAGTAAGACAAAGCTGTCATCCTAAGCACAGGTGAGGAGTGCCACAGTAACAGGTGTCAGCAATAGACTGTGGGGTTAGGGACACTAATAATGTGAGTCTGTGTGGTGAGCCAAAAAGACTGTTTAGGGAAGGGTGAGGTCTCCATTGTGTTGTAATTGGGTCAAGGTGGGTTGTGGTGTTTTCAGGTAGGGGTGTATGTGTTTTATTTTTTTATTTAACCTTTGTTTACCAGGAAAGTCCGACTTTTAACAAAGTCAATTTTCAGTGGAGGCCCGGGGAGAAATGCTCCAGATGCATGCCTTTACAACATGGGAGGAAACCAGAGCACCCAGTGCAAACCCACCAAATTCAGGGAGGACATGCAGACTCCACACAGAAGACATCTCAGATGAGAATCGAACTGGAGAACCTCTTGCTGTGAGGCTACAACTGTAGCTCTGCACCACTGCGGTGTGTGTGTGTGTGTGTGTGTGTGTGTGTGTGTGTGTGTGTGTGTGTGTGTGTGTTTATGTCTGATATAGGTCCAGGGCACCCTCATGAAGTATGTGAAGTGAGCATGTATGTACTTATCCATGGGGTCTGGCCCTCTTAGCAATGTCACTGGCACAATCCAGAGCAGGCAGAGGGAATCGTGTTCTCTATGAGCATAAATGGCAGACTGTGTCCCTGGTAGATGTTAGCATGTATGCCACATCTGCAATGTATCTACAGTGTGCTACAGTGCCCTCTTCACTGGTAGTAGCCATGGAGGATGTGGCACTGTGAGATCTAGACCATCTCCTGACCTCCCACTTGAGCTACACCAGAAGAAGAACCAGACCACATACCACACCATTCAGCTCTACAGTGGTTATGGTGGTATCATTCTGTACCTGTATGATTGCTCTGCATATGTGGTGTGTGTGGTATCCATGAAGATGCTCAGTTCAGTTATGGAGTGGCAACCAAGGCATTCAAATCCATAGTTATGCCAAGTTCTTATTAAGCTGATTCAGAATGGGTGGAGACCCTTTTGCTGATTTTGTTTGGATGGCATTTTCTTTTTCTTTAGAAGGCTTGCTTTGAATGGATGGATCTGAAGAAGGGACTAATCATGAAAGCACTTATCCTATTCTGTTTTTATCACTCTTTTGTTTTGACATTTTTGTTTTATAACTGCGGTGGTGGTGCTGTGGTAGCGTTGTCACCTCACAGTTAGATGCTGCCTGTTCGATTCTCAGTTAGAGTGTCTTCTGTGTGGCGACATGCGTGAATGGGCGTTCCTTCGTTGAAGGTTGTGCGTTAGGCCCGGCAAGCCAGGACGTAAAAATCTACTGCCAATCATTAGTGGACCGGAGTTTCGCTGTGGCCACCCCTAACCGGGAAAAGCCGAAAGACACAAACAATTAAAGTGCATTGCTGTATGTGGTACATCATAGTGGTCTGTGTGGCTTTGTTTGTTATTGGATATCTTTTATACAACAGAGGACCTTTAGTTCTTTCTGGTCTGGATTCCATTGTGACTTTATATTTTTATCTACTAAGGGAAGCACCTGCCCATTATACCAGATCCTGTCATTTCTGTTTCTGGCCTGGTGGATAAGGGCATACTGAGACAGTGTAGTAACTGCCTCGTGTCCACTGATAACCATTTAATTTTTGAACAGGCAAACACAGTGTGTGAGAGATGCAGATACACATCATTGGAGGCAAAGCTCTCACATACACACACAAAAAATGTAAACCAAGTTGTCAGCATTACACCCAAAGCACTCACTTCCAAAACTAAGGAACAAACACATAGACCCACAGATGTAGTGGTACTCATTTGCAATCTACCCAACCTCCAAGACGTCCTAAAAGCATTTCTCAGTAGCCCTGGACACACTGAAAAAAGGCAGCACCTCATACAACACATAACTCTGAAAATCATAGTAGCCCGCTTCCAAACCCGTAAGACAACACACCACACAGCCAAACATTCTAGTTATTGAGGAGTCCATTGTAAGACATACTGATGTCTCCTTTACCAGGCTAAACAAGGAGACGATCACTGTGAGTTGTTTGTCTGGAGCCAAGATCAGTCAGATCACACATGCACTTAGGTATTTAAACCACATGTACCAGTATGATATGGTCATAGTCCATGTGGGCATAAAGAACCCAAGATGTACCTCAGTGGACTATATGAAGTGAGACATGATGGAGCTCTCTGAATATGTGTCCCAGGCAGGTATGAATGTAGCCTTGACTAGCATCCTACCTTCACCAACGATGATGCCACAGTACCAGCAAATAATGATTGACTTCAACAAATGGCTTAGTTTCTGGTGTCACAAGAGTATCAATACCTGTCAGTCATGAGACATGACAAACCATGATGCTTTGCCAGAAATGGTTTGTACTTGTCACCACTTGGCTTCTGGATACTGGCAAAACTTTATCTAACCCCATAATGCCTTTTTCTGGCCGTGACAAGTTGTTAAATACTCCAACTTAACAAAAATCACTCATGACTACATAAACTTTACAAAAATCACTCATGACTACCTAAAGGTACTGCTGCTCAGTGCTAGGAGTTTAAATCAAAAAACACTCCCTGGAAGCACCCTGGAGAATGCAGACATATGTGCAGTCACAGAAACATGGTTCAAAACCATGGAGAGCACCCCAGCTATCAAAGGCTACAATGTCTTTCATATATTGTGATCCTCCTCGGCTCATGATAAAACAAAGGAAGGAGGTGTTTCAGTGCTCATAAAGGGCAAGTACACTGCTAGACTGGTCCAACAACATGACTTGCTTGAGCTGCACCATGCCCACCTAACCACAGGTGTGATCCCCTATCATATCCTTGCTAGCTACAGATCTACTAACATGAGTCTGGAAAACTGCACCCCCTACCTAAACCTACTGGAACCTCTTAACATTCAGCCTAACACCATAGTTATTGGTGATTTCAACTACCCCTCCATAAACTAGGAGAATTATATGACCCGCAATTCACTTGTTCAGAGGTTTTTGGACTTCATCAATGCAAATACCCTAGAGCACCTACTTAGCTGCCCAGCTAGAGGTACAAATATCCTAGACTTAGTAATCACAAACATAGGAGGATGCTGCTGCCTCCCGTGCATCAACTCCTCCTTGGTAAGATCTGACCACAAAATGATGTCCTTTAGTATTAAAACTAGCCTAAAATCCCCATCAAGCTGCAAACCTGTTAAGAACCCTGCCACGGTCAATTACCCCAAACTAAGTGACAGCTTATTAAACTTCCAAACACCTCCAAACCCAAATGACACTGAGACCTACTCTGAGCTGTACACAAAAGCACTGTACAACCACGTTCATAGCTACATAGAGGAGACAGTACCTGTCCAAGTCAAACCAATGATTACTGGCAAAAATAAACCACTCTGGTGGACCTTTAACATAAATAGACTATTCAACAAAAGGGAAAAAAATCCTCTCCAAAGCCAAGAAGGAACAGACAAAACAGAGCAAAAAGACACTCACTGGTCTAAAACAAATTAGAGAGCTGGTCAAATCTACCAAAGCAAACTATTAGGCAAAGATAGTCTCCCACATGAAAGATAACCATAAGGCATTTTTAATTATGTTCTTAACCTAGGGGAAATGCTCAGCAATGTGCCAAGTTAATCATGAATGGGAACACTTACACCCAGCCTGAAAGTATAGCAAACCTGCTGGCTGATAAGTTCCTTTCAAACTCCCCCCCCATTACCTTCTATCATACTCAAAGAAATACCCCAAACCATTCCCCTACCAGTCATTATTAGGGAACTGGTCCTTACTGCACTCGCTATAGCTGAAAACACAGCTTCCATGGGTCCTGGCAACATTTCAGGATGCTTCTTAAATAGCTTAAAACAGAATATATCAGGGCCTTTAGAAACTTTCTTTAACCAAAGACTCCAGAAGGCCTTTGTCCCAGAGGAACGGAGGACCACTACAGTTGTCCCTCTGCACAAGGAGGGTCCATCAACTGACAAAGAGAATTACAGACTCATAAGCTTGACCGGTCTTTATCTGCAAGGCCATGGAGAGAATTGCCATGGACCTGATCAATAATGACATACAAACACTGCACCAGACCCAATTTGGCTTTGTCAAAGGATGGTCTTGCCTACTCAATCTGGTGGACTTGTGAAACTCACCAGAGCCATGAATGAGTGTAAAACAGTACACACCACTTATCTAGACCTGGCCAGAGCTTTTGACACAATCCTTCACTCAGGGATCATAGATAAACTTACTGAGTTAGGCATAAACCCCTACATCATCAGATGATTGTGAACTGGTTTACTGACAGGACACATTGTCTGGATAGGTGAATCTACTTCTGATAAGAAACCTGTTACTAGCAGTGTCCCACAGGGCTCAGTGTCGGGACCCCTCCTGTTTGGTATAGGTTTACTATCAAAATTTATATTGGCACTTATGCGAAGCTTGGAAGGTCAAAAGGCTGTTTTCAAGTTCTTGTAATGTCGATCTGGAAGATGTTCGACTCCACGTTAGTGAATAGTAGTGTGCATGTGCCAATGTGGAATTGACATTCTGATAAGAGATTGCACTACAGTGGGGATCAGAAAATGTACCCTTTTCTTACTGTAGTGCAGTCTCGGAGTTGAAATATATAATATGCAGGGGGTGTAGGGGGGCTTGCTCCCCTGCAAAAACATTACCGGTAACATGGACTTTGACATTAGAACTTCCAGTGTTCAAACGTCGATTCCATGTTACCATTTCCGAAATTTTGATAATTCATTATTACCAGTTTCGGCAAATTGGTTTGATCAAAAGGTGGAAAATTATTTTGATTTTCCACATTTTAATAGTAAACCATTTGGCATATACTTCTTTGAAGTGAAGGCCAATGTTGGGATCCTCTGGCTTACCAAGTTCACTGACAGCTGTAAGCTGGGAGCAATCACTGAATCCTCAAATGATGTTGACATCCTATAAACAGGCCTAAAAATGACAAACGACTGGTGCTAATGACATAGTCTGAAACTAAATAATAAAAATGAGTAATCATCCCCTTTGTTAAATCAGATATCCCTGCAAATTATAATATTGATAGCATATCTGTAAAAGTAGATCCAGTGGTGAGGGACCTAGAAAAACAGATAGATAGAAACCTAAACTTTGACCACCAGGAAGCTAATCCTTCTGTGTGGCTCAACTTAAAAGTAAAGGCATGGCATCAAAATCAAAGGAAATCATAGTTCCATAGTTCTTGGTCCTCATCATTCCCATAATCAAGTACAATGCTCCCTTCTGCATGTACCTAACCAGGCACACCAGCTGAAGTGGCTGCAGAGGTTTCTCACTAAAAGAATCCAGAGAGTAAGACACGTCTTATGCAGATTACGTTTTTTCTTACACTTATTTAATTGAATTGCACTTCTTAACATTTATAGTTGTGCTATACAGCTAATCTACTACATTTTGCACTGTTAAAAATCTTTTTTTTACTGTTTCACTGCATTTTTGTACTGATTTATACTGTTTTAACTGAATGTTCATTGCTAGATAGTGTTTCATTACTGTAATTGCATTTTTGTTGAATTACTTAACTGTGAACTGCTTTTTCATACTGAGAGTTGTATTTTCTGTTTGTGAGTGTTCTATCTGTGCTTTTATGTGCATTTTTTGTGAGGTTGTATCTTGTCTTCACTGTTAGTGAGAGTAACAGGGTTCCCTGACCTTCTCTAGCATGAGTGATTGATTGAAAGAGCAGTGGCTAGCAAGACTGGGTGGTAATTTGAGTTTGTAGATTTTTTCATCTTTTCTGGTATTTAAACCCTGTGTCTGCAGGGGGCTGTCCTTGTTTTTACCAGGCTGAGGAGTGTTGATTCATCACTGTGATAAAGCAGAAATTCCCTGAGGTTCCAAGAACAGAATATGTTTCTTCTTACATTTATTTCATTGCATTGCACTTCTTAATGCTTATAGTTGTGCTGTACAACTAATCTACTACATTTAGTACTGTTATAAAGCTTTTTTTACTGTTTCATTACATTTTTTTACTGTTTTGTACTGTTTTAACTGTATTTTCATTGCTATATAGTGTTTCATTAATGTAATAGCATTTTTATTGAATTACTTATTTGTAAACTGCTTTTTCATACTGAGATTTGCATTTTCTGTTTGTGAGTGCTCTATCTGTGCATTTTTTGTGAGGTTTCTGTGTTCCAGTCAGGTAGCATAGTCTGGATAGAGGCCTGCTGTTATCCAGGCCTGGTTGTTTTGCTTGTTGACTTTCCTGTGTTTCTAGCAGCCATCATCTGCTAGTAGTGTCTTGCTTTTGCTGTTAGTGAGAGTTACAGGGCTGCCTGACCTTCTCCAGCATGAGTGATTGGTTGAAAGAGCAGGGGCTAGCAGAATTGGGTAGTAATTCGAGCTTCTAGATTATTCTATCTTTCTGGTACTTGTACCCTGTGTTTGCAGGGTGTTGTGCTTGTTTGATCATTGTGCACTGCTGCTGCGCTGTTTTAACCCATTGCATTTTTCCATTACCAGCACTCCTGTGTAACTGATGGCCTCCCTTGCTACTACTGTGATTTTATCCAGCCCTACTTGCACCTATAGGTACTCTATTCTGATAGTACCCACTCTACCATCCTTTACCTCTCTTCCACAGATTCTGACAACCATGGACAGACAATTCCCTGTGGTTTCTCCTGCTAGTCTTTTTGATATGGGCATCCTGAGACACTGTAGCAACTGTCTCATGTACACGGACAACCCTCTTCTTCTACCACCTAGGAACACAATATGTGAGGATTCAGTTACGTTAAGAGCCTAGAATCCTTGCTGTCTCTCACAAGCCAGTACATCTGGCACTGAGAAGGTTGTCTGCATAAAGACCACAAGCACCACACCTCTAACACTACCCAGACCTGTACAGTCTATTCCTACATATGTGGAGGTTCTCAACAAAAACATACCTAAACAAAAGAGACTTCCGAGGGAAAAGCACACATGCACATCACAACCCACCGCACCAAGCACTACACATAGTACACATGCCTGTGTCTCAGAGCCTGTAAGGCCCAGCCACAAACCCAACATAGTAGTCATAGGAGACTCTATTGTGAGACACACAGATGTGTCCCTCACCAGGCTAGACAAGGGGAAAGTCACGGTACGTTGCTTGTCAGGTGCTAGAAACCACCATATCACTCACGCACTCAGTTCTGTCAACAACAGGTACTGTTATGACCCTGTCATAGTCCATGCTGGTGTGAATGACTTGAGATGTACCTCTCTGGACTATATGAAGTGAGACATGATTGAGCTTGCTGAATATGTGTCCCAAACAGGTATGTCCCTAGCCTTAAGCAGCATCCTACCGTCACGCAGAATGATGCTTCAGTACAAACAGAAAATGATTGACTTTAACAGTTGGCTTAGTTTCTGGTGTCATTCCAAGGGGATCCAGTACCTGACAGTCTGTGAGGACATGATTGACAGATGAAGCTCATCTCTGGCAAAGTATCATGGTCTGTCTCCCCTGGGCTTCAGGCTTCCGACAAAGGCTCTTGCCTCCCCCATAGTGCCTTTTTTAGGTCAAGTCATGAGGACACAATTACCAATGTGAAAATTTCTTCTTAACAAAATTTAAAGGTCATGCTGCTAAACGCTAGGAATTTTAACATGAAAATGCACTAATTGCATGCATTCCTCACCCTGGAAGATGCTAAAATTTGTGCAGTCACTGAAACTTTGTTCAAAGCTGCAGAGAGCACCCCAGTCTTACCAGATTACTTATCTTATCATACTTTCAGACCCCAAACAGAGGACTACAAAGCCAAAGGAGGTGGAGTTTCAGTATTTATCAAAGACATACACACCTCCAGGCTGGCCAAACAGTATGACACACAGGAGACACTCCGGGTGCAGTTAACTATTGACAAAACACCTATTCAAATCATAGCTAGCTACAGACCCCCAAACCATGACACAGGAGGCCCACTCTGCCTATCTGAACTTACCTGAATCCATCAAGATTCAACCCTCTACCCTTATCCTGGGTGACTTTAACTACCCAACCATAGAATGGAAGACCTATTCTAGCTCAGAGACAAATGCCCAGAGATTCCTTGACTTTGTCAATGCCAATGCACTGGATCAGCTAGTCAACACCCCCACAAGAGGTGAAAATATCCTGGACCTGGTACTAACCAACATGAGTAGCCATTGTAGCACCCCTACAGTGTCATCCTCCTTGGTAAGATCTGACCAGAAAGTAATAAATTTCAAAGTCACCATCTCCTCTGACTCCCCCTTGCCAGGGTCAAACAAAAAAACTTTTCCAAAGCTGACTAATACCTCCTGAGAGCAGGTATAAGCAGCTTTACAGCCACCATCCCTTCAGTTGAATCAAGCACAAATGTCTAAGCCTACACCAAAAAACTACATGAGCACCTATATAGCTGCATGGACTCAGCAAAACCTGACAGGACCAAATCATCTTCCTCAAGGAAGAGTTGACTTGTCTGGTGAACAGCAGCAATAAACAAACTCTGTAATAAGAGGAAAAATTGCTGTCCAGGACCAAGAAGGAGCAGGTGCCAAGTTGGAAGCAATCTCTCCTTTGTCTAAAGAAGCAAATAAGGTCACTGGTGAAATCCTCTAAGGCTAACTTTGAGTCCAGATTGCCACATCCACTCAGGACAATCACAAGGCCCTCTTCACATACATCAGCAATCTCAAAAGTAACTCCCAAATCTGCTCTGAATTGGTGGTCAAGAGTACCACATATACAAATGCCATAGATATAGTCAACCTGCTGGCAGACAAGTTCAGTGAAAACTTCACTCCCCCTGTTCCCCCATCAGTAAACCAGGACATCCCCAGCACTTGCCCCCTCCCCTCATCACCAGGGAGCAGGTTATTAATGCCCTCTCAAAGGCAAAAAATACAGCCTCCATTGGACCTAACAACATCCCTGACTGTGTCCTACATGAGCTCAGCACCACTAGGCACCTTATTCAACCAAAGCCTGTGGACCAGCTTCATCCCAGCAGAATGGAGGACAGCCACTGTCATCCCTCTGCACAAAGGTGGAGCGTCTACTAACCCAGGCAATTGTACGCCCATCAGTTTAACTGCCTGATCTGCAAGGCCATGGAACGCATTATTATGGAACTTATAAACAAGGACATTGGCAACACCCAAACGCTTGATCCCACACAGTCTGGCTTTGTCAAAGGGAGATCATGCCCATTAAAAACTTGGTCACCTTCTTCGGAACAGTCACCAAAGCCATGGATGAGGGCAAGACAGTGCACACCACCTACCTTGACCTAGCCAAAGCCTTCGGCACTATTTCCCACTTGGGCATAATATATAAACTTTCCCAGCTAGGCATCAACCCATATGTTACCAGATGGGTAGCTAGCTGGTTCACTGATAGAATGCACTCAGTCAAAATAGGGGAAGCCACCTCTAGTAGTAGACACGTAACAAGCAGCGTACCCCAAGGTTTGGTCTTGGGGCCTCTACTGTTTGGGATATACTTTTCTGAGGTGCAAGCCAAAACCATTGGTCTGTGGCTGACCAAATTTGCAGATGACTGCAAGCTGGGCACTGTCATAAATCCCCTAGTGATGTGAACATCCTCCATGAGGGCCTTAACCAAACTAATGACTAGTGTCAGAAGCATGACCACAAACTGAATGCTAAGAAATGTATCATTGTCCCCTTTGGGGAAAGTGGTGTCCCCACTAATTATCATATTATTAACAGTGTACTAAGCACACAGTCAGTCGTGAGGGACTTGGGCACCCAGGTTGATGGCAACCTGACTTTTGACCACCATATTGCCTCCGTTGTATGGGAGGCTTTCTACATGGCTCACCTCATAAGTAAGGGTATTTCATCCAGGAACAATGAGGTCATAACCTTCCTGTACTCCTCCCTTATCAGACCCATTATTGAGTACAATGTTGCCTTCAGCATGTACCTTGCTAAGCACGTGCAGCAGTTGGAGAGACCACAGAGGTGCCTGACCAGAAAAATCCAGGGTCTCAAACACTTATCCTATACAGAAAGGCTAAAAGCCCTGTTCCTCTACTCAGTCTCATACTGACTGCTCAGAGGTGACCTGTGTCTGGCATACAAGGCTATTTCAGACTCAGCCTTGATGGAGTTGCTGCATATCCATAAGTCAAACTCCACTCTTGCAACCCACATGCAAGGTTTCAACCTGGTCTGTAACATTAATAGAACTTGCTGGCAGGATAGATTTGTGTCTCCAAGACTCCCTCATCTGTGGAAAAGACTTCCTCTCCATGTCAAGCAGAGTACCTCACTAGCCCTCTTTAAGACAAACCTGAATGACTGGATGGGAAAAAGAAAATATACCCCTGGGATCCCACCTGTGTCCCTCCTGGACAGGGAAAACAGGTGCTGATTTTGTGGGAACATGGGTGAAATTCATGGCTAGGCTTATAAGAGCCTTCAGGCCAATAGCCTATTATCATCCTATGAACCTATATCCCTTTACTCCGAGGTGACTTACGCCTGACCTACAAGGCATTCCCTGATCCAGCCCTGATGAAAATGTTACATATTCACAAGGGATATGTGTACCTTATTTGTGATTATAATAGAATTTGCTGGAGAGACAGATTCATATTTCAAAGGTTACCTAGTCTATGGAATAAACTTCCCATCTTTGTAAAATAAAGCCTGTCCCTCATTCTCTTCAAAAAGAAGTTGGATAAATGAATAGGGAACCATAAATTCACTCCCAGGGTACTGCTCATGTTCCTTATGGACAGAGGCAGTCTATAAAATGATTCAAGGCTTCAACACCCAAAGATGCGCTACCATGTACTACCCTATCCTATATCTGTGGAATTCAATATAATATTGTCATATCCTGGGTATAATTAAATAGGCATTGGTAGGTTTGTAAAGGCTCTTGTGCCTAGCAATCACCTATGAAAATATGTTATGCACCCAGACAAAGATTTCAGGAACTCCTCCATGTTGGTTAGGGATGTATGTGGCCCTCTGCTCCTCTTTAAGGCAGGTTGCCTTGTTACACATAAGGTAGATCATGTCAGCGGCCCTACAGTGTACTTGATTTTGTGTCAGGTTATGGCCACCAATAGCATCTGCCTGAAAAACAAGGTCCCATCAAAGACACTCAAGGTTTGCTTGTTTGCTGTTCTCCATAAGGATAATCTTACAACTGTGTTCACGGAGAGCCTGCAGTAAGATGCCATTCTCTGCCTAGAACTTCTTCATCCTATTCCATTCCTTTAAAGGCATTTTACTCCATAAACGAGAGGACAAACCTATGTTAAGTTCTTGGCCTGTGACATTCCCTTCACCCACATTACAGTACCCTACAACCCAGTTTACAGCTACCACAGAGTGTGGTACACCTGACCCATAGACAGGCACAGGCCACCTGTAAGTATGTTGGCTACATGGCAGCAGCCAGTAGTCAAGCATAGTTGTGCCTCTAGTGTACTAAATAGTGCAGCATACACCTGTGAATTCTGACACTGACTTGACATCTGCATCATGACGTGTTCTATGTATCATAGGCCCATAGCATTACAAACTGGGCCTCCACCACACATGGGTGTCTGAAGTTGTGGTACTATGTAACCTGTCTGTCTGCTTTAGTGTTCAATTGCTGCATATGTTACTTGTGGACATGTATTTTTTTTATTTCATCCACGATGCCCATGGTACACATTAGCTGTACTGTTAGCGCAATTTTTTTGTGATTGATAAAGTCCACTGGTGTGAGCTCCATAGCCTTTGTAGGTTGCAACACAACATAACATTGAGGTCTAATGCAAGCAGATGTTCATCGTGTTTCACTGTTGCAGTCAGTACTCTTGGGTTATCCTGCTGGCAGGCCACCCGCAGTCGGCCTGAATTCCAAAGGCCTGGTCCGGCGTTGGTTGCTGTCACCTCTTCCCTGACGTCAGTGTGCCAGGGGTATAAAAGATGCAGCTGATGCCATTTTCATCTGTCTTTCTTGCCACGCGGTGCCCGAAGCAAAAGCAGTTCGCAAGTGCCGGTCGGCTGACTCCTGAGATTTTCAAATCTGAATTTCAGAACCGAAGTCTTCATTAAAGCTAAGTACCCCATTGGGGAAACTTTTTTCTTGCTCCAGACCGATGTCAGAAAAAGTTAACAATTGTATTTCTTGTGGGAAGCAAATACCTCATAAGGATTTTCACTATTACTGTATTCCTTGCCTAGGCCCTGACCACAACGTTGCTAGCTGTTGATTTTGTGCTACATTTAACCAACGCACTATTAAGCGTCGGTTCGATTTTGCATTTCATTACTTTGGCCAAAGATTTAATTATATAATGCCGTCGGAACAGCCGACGACCGGAGTTTACAAAAAACGCAAGGACAAGGAAAAGGATAGGTATCCAAGGTCCAAAACCGACGACGAGGCCTTCGTTAGGCCAGTCGCCGTTTCGCCAGTTCTCAGTGAGGCACTTTCGCAGCCCCTGGCATCCGCTACCTCTGAGACACAGGCCGCTTCCGACTCCCACGTGGAGCCAACTGGGCCTCTGGATACTCAAGGTATTGGACACTCAGAAATCATTCCCTCAGATGGGTCCGGAGCTGCTGAGCAGGCATCGGCTTCTGAGGGTGTCTTCAGACCTACACAGTTATATGTTAAACCATCTCCAGCTTCAAAGACAAAGACTAAAGCAGCTTTAAAGACAAAGAAACAAGTACAGCATTCTCCTACTCAAACTACCATGCCTAAAAAAATAGATGCTTAAAATGGCCGAAGACCTAATTACTTTGATCAGGGGTTCCCATCCCCCTCCTGATAAGATGCCTAGGCAAGAGACAGAATATGATTCTTCTGATCAGGTTTCTATTTCCTCTGATTCCTCTTTTGAACAGGATTATTCTATTCCTCCCTATGAGGACTCTGAAGCTGAAGAATAAATTCCTTCAGCCTCTCCTCCTGAGGATTATTCTTTTGGGGAAACACTGCATACCATGAGGGAGCATTTCCACTGGGAGAGCCAAGATTACTCTGAATCTAAGAAAAGACGCAGAGACTTTCTGCTACTTCTTCAGCACAGACCCCTTGCTATTCCACCTGTTCTAGACATTGTAGATGATGTATTTTCAGAGTCCGGCCTGTCCCCTGACTCTTTACCCCCTGCACCTGCTAAGCCAGATAGATACTACAGGGTCCTGGATTCTCATAAATTTCTATATAAAAACCCGATGCTGACCCAGAAACTATATCTCAGGGTCCCAAAGGGGTCTAAGCTTCCACTGCAAAAAAACCTGTCCCCTCTGATAGGGATTCTAGAGCACTGGATAGATGGGGGAATAATGTTTACACTTTTGCTACCTTGGCTGTAAGGGCTTTAAATTGTCAGTTTCATATGCTTAAATATCAGCAATACTTAATGTCACTGCCTAAACAGAAAATGCTGACAAATTCTGAATGTTCAGAGAACAAGGAAATGCAGGATTTATTGCATGCAGCTCAACAAGTGGGAAAGCATACTTTGCAATGTGGTTATGATTCACTGGAGGCCTCTTACAGGTTCTGTTATTAGAAGGCATGCTTGGTTAAAGGAACAGAATCTGCCTGATCATGTTAAAGCAAAATTATTAGATGCCCCATTACAGCATGATACTTTGTTTGGTGCTAAAGCAGAAAAGGTGTTGAAGAAAATGGAGGATAAAGCCAAATCCATTCAGACAGTTAAGGATTTCTTACAGGTACAGCCACCCAGCTTTAGCAGGAAATGGCCTTCTAAAACTTGGTCCTTTCCAGTGTCAGACAGACCACAAAGAGACAGATACAGATGTCCCAGAGGCAGATCTCAGCCCCAAGGCTCATACAGGCCTAAACAATGGGGTGCCCCTACCTCCAAAAGTGGAGAAGACAAATCACAACATTACAGGAAACAGTCCCAATGACTTTCCTCTGCCAGATCCAAGCACTTTTCTTTTGTCAGCCCCCTTAGGGGTAAAATTAGCACTTTTTTCATCAAATTGGCAAATGGTTACCCAAGACAAATGGGTCTTGAACGTAGTGTCCCAAGGCTACAGTTTCCATTTTCACACCCTACCAAGGGCAAAAGGTATGCCAGACCTGCCACACAATCAATAGGCAGAGGTACAAAAGCAAATTATAGCCCTCATGGACATGAGGGCCATTCAGCAAGTACCACAACAAGAGCAGGAGCAAGGATTTTACTCCAGACTTTTCTTAGTGCCCAGAAAGGACAAAGCCTGGAGACCAGTACTGGACCTGTCTATACTAAACACATTTCTGGAGGTTCCAAAATTTAAGATGTTGACTCTACAGTAGCTACTGCCCATACTGGGCAAGAAGGTTTGGCTCGTAACTTTGGACCTAAAAGAGGCATACCTGCATATCCCAATCAGACAATCTTGCAGAAGATACCTCAGATTCCTAGCTGGCTCAATGTACTACCAATTCTCTGCACTGCCCTTTGGCTTATCTACTGCGCCCAGGGGCTTCACAAAATGTCTGGCACTAGTAATTGCATTTTGCAGACAAAGAGGAATTCAAATATATCCCTACTTGGACGACTGCCTTATTCAAGCAGAGAACAAAGACATTCTTCTAAAGCATCTGACGTTTGTAAAAAGATTACTAATTTGCCTAGGATACACAGTAAACAAAAATAAATCAAAGCTAGTACCCTCTCAAGAGATAATATTCCTGTGTGCAAGCTTAAATACAACTGCCCTGATGGCTTATCTCATGCCAGACAAACAAAAACAACTGACTTCTTACTTCAAAAAGTTGGCAACAAAGACCGTTATCTGCAAGGAAAATCCTGCAGGCCTTGGGTTTCATGGCATCCTGCATTCTACTAATTCTATATACCAGACTGCATATGAGGAAACTACAATGGTATCTAAAAAGTGTTTGGACTCAGCATTGCCACAGCCTGGAGACAGTAATTACCCTCATTCCCTGCCTGCAACAGGAGTTTCGATGGTGGGCACAGGCCTGTCACCACAACAAGGGTCTGCCATTCACTTTACCCCCAGCCAGACAGACACTGACAGCGGATGCATCAGATTATGCCTGGGGGGCCCATATGGCAGGAAAATATATTCAGAGCACATGGCCTGCAAGCCAGATGCATCTTCACATCAATCAAAAAGAGATGCTAGCTGTTCAGAATGCCCTGACAGCTTTCAAGGATCTACTTCATCCAGGACAGCTACTGATAAAGACAGACAATACTACGGTCATGTGGTACATAAACAAGCAGGGAGGTACACATTCCTACCTCCTCTGCAGACAAGCAATGACCTTATGGGACACAGCATTGACTTACCAAGTTCACCTGCAAGCACAATTTCTGCCAGGAAAAACAAATACTCTGGCAGACAAACTAAGCAGAAACCTCATGGATCCCCACGAGTGGAAACTGGATCCACAAGTCTTCAGCATGATAACAAGGAAATGGGGATGCCCAGATATAGATCTATTTGCCTCCCCTCACAACTGCCAATTACAGAGATTTTGCACAAGGATTTATCACAAACAAGCATGGAGAGTGGACGCCCTATCCTTCAGCTGAAAAAATCTAACAGTATATGCCTTTCCTCCACTGCCTCTCCTTCCCAGGGTACTCCTAAAGGTCAGACAAGAGAAGCCAAAAATAATACTGATTGCACCAGACTGGCCACGCCAACACTGGTACCCAATCCTGAAGAGCTTGTCTCAAGGTCCAGCATGGATATTGCCTCAAACTTCTCACTTGTTGACCCAACAAAACAATCAGATCCTGCACAGTCAACTCAGGACCTTAAATCTGGCAGCATGGCGGATAATGTAGCCATTCAGAACACTCCTCTTTCAAAAGCTGTTATGGATGTTATCTTGGAGGCCAGGAGGCCCAGTACCAGAAACTTTTATGCAGAAAAATGGAAGAGATTCTGTGCTTGGAACCAGGAACACGGCATCGTATGTACCAAATATCCCTCAGATTTTACAATATCTAACTGAGATGCTGGACAAAAGCCTTTCCTTTTCATCAATTAAGATTCATGCCTCTGCCATTTCAGCCCATTACAATATGGAACCACCTATCTTTTCTCATCCTTTAATAATGCAGTACCTCAGAGGGGCCAAAAACATCAGGCCTCCAAGGAGAGCACCAATTCTGGCATGGGACCTCAATTATTTCTTGGAAAAACTCGCACTGCCTCCTTTTGAGCCAGCCTCAACAGCTGATATAAAATTCTTATCCTGGAAAACAGCTCTGCTCCTAGCAATAACCTCTGCAAGACGGGTCTCGGAGTTACAAGCACTCATGGCTGTGGAACCTTTTATCATTTTTCATCCAGACAGGGTTTCTCTGAGGACAAACCCAACATTTACGTATAAGGTGGTGTCCAGTGTGGCTCTCAGCAAAACCATTCACTTGCCTACCTTTTATCCAAATCCACAGAACAAGGGTGAGAAAATTCTGCATTCTTTGGACATTCACAGGCAACTACGCTTCTACTTGGACAGAACTAAAGCTTTCAGAAAGATTGAGCAACTTTTAGTGTCATATGCAGGATCACAAGGAAAGGCTATCTCAAAACAGACTATTTCTAAATGGATAGGCCATTGCATCCGCTTCTGCTATTCTCAGCATGGCAAATCAGTGCCTAAGGGTATTAGGCCTCATTCTACCAGAGCAGCAGCCACTTCAGCAGCCTTCCTCACAGGAGTACCAACCAAAGACATCTTAGAGGCTGCAACTTGGAGTTCAGTGCACACTTTTACAAAGCACTACCATTTACCTCTTTACTCTAAATCCAGAGCAGGCTTTGGTACTGCAGTTCTGCAGGGCCTCATAGCCACTCCTAATCCTATTTAGCCCAGCCACCCAGCCTCAGCTTTGGGATTCAACCCAAGAGTAATGACTGCATCAGTGAAACACGATGAACATAGTACAGTTGTGTATCTACCATAAATATAGATGTTCGAGTGTATTCACTGTTGCAGACCGGGTTACCATCCCACCATCCCGCTTTCTTTTGCTGGGGTTTATCTGTACTTCTCTATTCTATACAACCTATGTGGTGTATTTGCTTGTAGATGAAGGAAATGTTTCTTTACTGCATGTATGTTTATTGGCATAATATATATTTAGCCTACCCTTTTGGGGGCACCTGACATCTGGGGCAAGAAAAACTGATGAAAATGGCGTCGGCTGAATCTTTTATACCCCTGGTGCACTGATGTCAGGGAAGAGGTGACAGCAACCGACACTGGACCAGGACTTTGGAATTCAGGCCAACTGCGGGTGGCCTGCCAGCAGGATAACCCAAGACTAATGACTGCAACAGTGAATACACTCAAACATCTACATTTATGGTAGGTACACAACTGTACTTTTCTGTAAATGTCATTAACACCCCCTATGATGCCCCCCTGCTAGAACAGTACATGTACATGCCACCACTACCCCTTCCCACCCCAGCCCAGCAGACAATTTTGTGGATGTGTTGCACACATTTCATATAACTGGCATAGTTTCATTTTGAAAAAGTCCTGCCTCCATAAACAACACCTAACAATCACAACTAGACATGCAACATCCATCCCTTCAAAAAAAAAAAAAAAAAAAAAGACACATTTTGAAAAACCAACATGAGAAACACAGCTGGACATTTAATTTCTGTCACATTAAACAGTAACAGGGGCGCAAGTATAAAAGTAACCCCCCAACACAAACAATATCAGAACAGACTGAAGGCATTTTGAAATGCATAGTCCCTCCCACAAGCAGCAGCAGAGAGACAAATGTTAAAAGGCACTTCCCTCCTCCTTACAGCTGCAAATGGAGATACACGGTATAACCCCCCACCATCCACCAAACGAGAGAGATACACTGTCAGATTCAGAACTCACCACTTCACCCAACATAGAAACAGTTTGAAAGTACACATGCACAATGAACAGAAACACAAATGTTAGCAGTATTATCCTCACAATCCCCAGCATTCCAAGAAGGCCAAAATGCTCTTTATTCTACGTGCTACTGAGTAAAGCACTGCTACAATAAATTTAATAGCCTAATAACAACCCTTCTTTGTCTCCACTTCCCCCACTCAGAAGTCAGTTGCTGACAAAATAAGCCACTCTACATCTGTTAATAGCATAGTACAACACAGCTGTTATATTGAAACAACAGTAATTACCTGTAAGTGTCTCTTAATCACATATTTTCCTCAATATGTTCTGCACCATGGCTGCACTATGAGATCTGTACATTGCTGTGCTCCTGTATGACTAGCTACAAAGTACCCCACCCATGTATGCTAAACGTTTTGCTGTGGCCTCTAGAGGCACTAAAGAGTAGTAATGAAACAATATGCAGGTATATAGAAGTAAATCATCATGTAAGTCAAACTGAAGCATTGTCCTACCACACCATCCATTTATATACAATTATACAACTGTCACACTGCCTTGTCTGCTGTTTACAGCAGAAATGCGTATTGATGTCAGTGTGCTAACATATTCCTTTAGACTCAGTGCCACCACTTTACAGGTCAGAGTGTCACAGGGCTCACAGTTGGTGTTCTAAGAAGTCAAAAATAATTCTGTATATAATGTACAGAGACCATCAGAAGCACCTGAGGAATTCTTGAGAGCCCCCAGTATAAGTTGGATGCCTGACACTGCCTTAACAGAGTGGTGATTGCTGCTCCAGGCATCACCTGCTCAGTTGAAAAGCACAAGCATTACTGCTGTGACCTAAAAAGGCTCCATTTTGACTTTCTTCACCAGTGGGAAGATGTTAGGGAATGTATGCCTTAGTTCTGTAGTAAGCACAGATGACAGGTGCATTTTGTTATACAGTAATACATAGCCTATAGGCCTACTACAGTACATTTTTTATGTAACTTCATTTTTCTTCATAATTTATAACTCCTGAGCAGAAAAATAGGTTCCTCTTTGAGAGGTGTTTATGTAGTGTCTCTGTCTCTTCAGATGCATGGGTAAGTTTTTAAGTCTACTAACATAGCCGCATATAAATGTCATAGCAGTACATTTTTCTCATTCGTAGTATGCTGTGGTTACTAATGGCACAAACTGTTTGTAGGAATATATACCTCCTGACACACCTACACTGTCCAAGCAAGACAAGGTGCTTTTCCACCCATTTAACCTGTCCTGAGGTACTCATACTTTCATGGTAGAGATCACATGCCTGCCACAGCTTGTCCTTTTACCATATCAAGAGCCATGCTATACTGTACATCTATTGCTGTAGCCCTCTGCCTTGCTATGTATGCTGCCATCGCATGTCATTCCTAAAGACAGCAGTGGTTATATTTACTGGATGAAGTACCCTAACCAAGACCCTTGATGGTGACATTTATATGGCTTATTCAGGGCATGACAGCTTTTCACCTACTCTGACTTGTACTACTGGTACTTCTGGTCAGTCAAATGCTAACTGTTGCCCCTGATCAGTCTACTGTTTTTTGATGGCACTTTGTCCTTCCAGCATGGTCAGCATGTTGCCCTGTAACAGCTGTATATCTAGCCATATTGGTCATGGCGCTCAGCATCCCTTGACCATAACACATAGTAGTGGTATCGCGCAAGCCCTTCCATGGCCCCTACTGTCCTGCACTATACCACCTATACTGTACTCCCACATAATGGTCCGAAAATGAGAACCATGTACTCATGTCCCTTGTGACTCAATTCCACCTTACCCTGTAGTCTTCCTTGTAAGAAACATTCTTTAAATTACCACTGCATACTTTTCTCCATGCACTTTTATGTTTTATAGTTGTATACAGACCTGCTAACATTTTCCTGTTGTCTCTTATTTCTTGATGTCCTTCCTTTATGTTTATTTGATATTGTTTATGTTTTTCTACATTTATGTTACTATTTGTGTACAGAATTGGTCAGTCTGTGTCTGTAGTGTAGCAGCAGTTGCTATATTTTTGACCTACCATGCCATCTTCTACTGGGACTCCAGCTACCTCCAGGCCTACATTTCTGCAAAGCTATGAATGTCATACAGCAAGAGATGACCTGGTGAGTTCTGTGGTGGCTTCTGGTGGTCTGTCAGCTGGAGACTTTTGTCATACCCTCTAAGAGTTGCATCAGTTAGGTCCCACTATGTCATCTATCATGTGTCAGTGGAGGTGGTGACAGTGGTTTTGGACTAGTGACTTGACATCTGCACTGGCAGCTCAGGGAACATTCTTGTCTAGTTGCATCACTTGCCTGACCCTGTCCTATGTCCAGCAAGAAGCAGGGCCCAGTGGAGAAGGCAGCCATGGAACAGTACTGCTCTTGGTAGCATGAAAGGGGGACATTATCCCAAAGTAAACTTCCATGATGGTGTTCCCCTTCCTTGTGCTTCACTTTTATTAATGTGCCAAATAACTTTCACACAGGACAGTTAACAGAGGATAACAATCTCCTTTTACTGCACAGAAAGACAATCATGTGGTAGATTAGGAAATCAAGATCCTATCTCTCCAAATTACAAGAATCAACATGTTTTATCCCTTTTTTTCATTAAAAGCAACATTATTGTAACAATTACAAAATTGCCGTTGACCAACTAGAAATGAATTCTACAGCATTAATTTTTCTCACATCTCACTACTACTTCTTTATAACATTCCTTATTAGGCACAAGTTCCAAATTCCATAATAAAACTTTCCACTCAGAACAAATCTACTTATAGGTTCATAGGATGGTACTAGGCTATCAGCCCTAGGGCCTATACAAGCCTAGCCGTAACAATTCCCTGGCTATTAATTCCCACACTGTTTACTTCCCTGGACCCCTGTCTAGCAGGGCGACTGACGTGATCCCCAGGGTGAATTTCCTTTCTCCCATCCAATCATCATGGTTCCTTTTGAAGAGGGCCAAAGAGGAACTCTGCTTGACATGTATGGGCAATCTGTTCCAGAGTCTGGGAAGTCTCTGGGTCAGGAACCTATCCCTCCGGCATGTTTTGTTTATTGTGATGACAAGGTTTAGATCTCTGGAGTGTGTGGCTCTGAGGGATTGGGATTTCTTTAAGTGTAGCATGTCCAACAGCTCTGGGTTTGACATGGCCTTGTATGTTAAGCAGAGATCGCCTCTGAGTAGACAATATGCATCAGGGTATAGCTGGAGTTTTTTAAGGCGGTCAGCATAGGACATCTGGTTTAGGCCTGTGATTCTTTTAGTGAGGTATTTCTGCGGCCTTTCCAGTTGTTGCAGATGTCTTGAGAGGTACATACCAAATGGGGATGTTGTATTCTATAATGGGTCTAATGAGGGATGAGTACAGTGGGACAATGGCCTGATTTTTTCTGGATGAAAATCCCTTAGTGATGAGGTATGCCACAAAGAAGGATTTCCTGACTGTTGTGGCAATATGGTTATCGAAGGTGAGACCACTGTCCACCTGTGTCCCTAAGTCTCTTATAACACTTTCGGTGTTTAGTGTACAGCCTAAAGTCCCTAGCCACTACCATTTCTGAGCTTTGTCCACATTTGTTGTGCTAAGAGTTGAGAAGAGCTATGCTGGGAAGTGAGAACAGAATTTGTATTCCCCCATTATTGGCTTTGTTGTTTGTCAAGGTATTTTGTACTAAGTGTTGAGAGCTGTGGTGAGTGAGAAGTGAGAACTGAATTTGTATTCCATCATATTGGCTTTGTCCAGGTTTTGTTGTGCTAAGAGGTTGAGAGCTATGGTGAGAAGTGAGAACTGAATTCACTAAATGATAGCCATTAAGTTTCAGTCTTCCTATTTTTTTAGGAAACTGCTGATTTGCATACCTCTCAACCTGGAAACATCAAAAATCTGGACAAGGCCCATGAAAAATAGGTACAAATCTGTATGCTGATTAACATCTAATTTGCATACACAATCATGTAACCCCACCCACTCCAATGGAGTTGTGGGATACCAACTTTCAAACGCAAACTGAACAGACAGCCAAAATATGGCAGAGTCCCCCTGCAGCCATCCCAATGTCCCATTACCTGGCTCGCCCCATTTACCATAGACACTAAATTGTGCATACAGCTTCACTTCTACAATGATATGGATTTTATTCTTACATTTTACAGCACAACAATGCAGAAACACTAATAGACATCTGGTAAACAAAACAATACTGTCTCACAATGAAAATAGGCTTGGCAATAAAACTTCTCTGCCCTTGAAACTCACATTCATTGAAACAGCATTGAAACCCACACCACATCCAAAGAAAATGCATGTGGCCAGTGGTGGATAAAGATTACCTTTGGGCTATTTTCAAATCCTTGGCCCCTTGCACACAAAACAAACAACATACGTGTTATTTTCTTTGATACACCTTCCTGACTGAGCGCATTTTAAATTTATTGTTTATTGTAGGCTGTACTGTAGGCAATGAAACAAAAAGCATGAACCAAACTGCCCAATTCAGAACATTTCCATCATAAAAGTCTACTTCCACACCCACACTATAAATAGAATGACAGTAGTGTAAGCCATAGGCATCTTGCACACAGTGTCTCGCACTTTACAATTTCATATTTTTTTGGGGGGGACAAAATGTCAAAAACCAAGGACACATTTTAAACATTGCTTGTATAATTTTTGTAAAGTTGTTAGAATAAAATGTGTTACCACCATGCATTTCACTGGCAAATTTTGAACCCAGGTCCCTATTCACTACAGTCAGAACATACTACTATGCCAAATCAGCAACTTCCTGAAACATAGGAAGACAAACTTAATGGCTATCATTTAGTGAATTCATTTCTCACTTCTCACCATAGCTCTCAAACTCTTAGTACAAAAAAACCTGGAAAAAGCCAATAATGGGGGAATACAAATTCAGTTCTCACTTCTCACCATAGCTCTCAAGCTCTTAGCACAAAAAGCTGGACAAACAAAGACAACAATAAAATTGGATTTTAGAGAAAATAATGTGAGACGTTCTAATTATGAGGAAGGGTACAGCTGGTAAAGTACAAGGGGAAGCTTCAGTATGGGAACTGGGAACCAATAAATGTCTTTATTTAAAAACTGGCAACTGCAAAGTGCTCTCATAATGGCTACTGCAAAGAAAAACAAAATAGTTCATGCCATATATGAGACAAGTGGAAATTAAGCAGTGAGGAGGTACAGCTAGAGGGTGGCAATTGCAACAATGGGGCAGACAAGGCAGACTAGTAGTCTTTTGCTGGTGACCTTAGATAATCTGCTAGACAGGCAGACAGATAGATATTCCACAGATAGACATATATTGTAGGTGTTGAGTCAGAGGAACTCATGTGGAGGCAATCTTGCAGAAAAATACCATCCAAACATAAGATATATTTATTTTGAAAACAAAATTGCCTGTGTTGCTAGATACCTAGTGGCACCCTCACACACATGACACAAGCACACAATGGCTTCTCTACGCAGCAAGGAAAATAGAAAACACACATACCTCAGTCTCGGTGAGGAACGGCTTCTCTCTGACTGCTGCCCTTGCAGAATTAATTGCATATTTAACATAAAAAAGTAGTAAGCTGGTAATATTGCAACAGGGAATAACTGAAAAACCGACAAGTTCATAGTTACAAGGCATCTCATACAAAGGAGGACACACTCAGGAGTGCAGAACCCTGGCCCCCAAATAATCTGCAGTGGAAAGGCTACTGTGAAATCAGCACTCCACCTACATGGTGTGGGAGTAAAGCCCAACACGCAGTCACTCACACACACAGACAGAAACTTAGACATATACACATGCACACTTTTAATGCAGTGTAAACAAACAGAGCTTTTCTCCATGGGCCTTCGCTGAAAGTGGGTATTACCCAGTCTGACTTTCCCGGTAAATGAAGACAAATAAAATAAATAAATAAAAATCAGACAGCAACAAAAAGTGCAGAAAAATCACAGAATGAAAGAATTTAAAGAAAAGTACCTGAAGAAAAGAAAAGAATATTGGAAGGTCCGCAAATAGTGGCAAGTATAGAAAAGTTCTATAACAGCTTCATGCTGAATAATATTTAACACAGGAATGGCTAAGAGGTGAACTGAAACCAAAAGATAAAAAGTCTAATAATGGTGGCCCATGTTAGCAGGCTTAGTATATGTTAGTTTACAGAGTCCATTGAGAAAGTGAGCAAAACCGATATATACAAAACACAACTGGTAACAGTTACACATCCCACTGCTGAGTGTATTACACTTATGGCTGATAGCTGTACAGCGAAAGGCACAATAATATGGCAAGACTGTTGCATTAGAGATTGTATAAACATTACTATATAGAAGTAGCTGAGAAGCACTGGAAACATAAGCAATAAAGCATTACAGTCATGAGCTGAAGTTTATATCATATGGGATGACCCATTATCAGCAATAAAGAAAGCAAATCCAAAAACTATAGTAGTTCGAGTAATCACTGAAACTGCTGCACCAACAATTAGTGTGTTACATACCATGAGACGTAAAGTCTTAAAATATCAGGATTCATACATAGAACCTAGATCACTGAGGCAGAAAGATACCCAGGCAGTTCCAGTGATACTACTTAACTATGCTATTAGTACATGCTTCCCATATGAACTACAGAAGGCGACAATTCTGGCTACACTGCAGATGCTGAGAAGAGCAGTTTTGGCTAATGTCAAAGATTTACGCAATAATTACTTCATGAACTTTAGTTATGTACCTGTCAAGACATCCTAAACATTTGGACAAAGTAAATCAACAGTTACATCTCCCTTTAGGCACTACCCTGGAGTGCCCTACCATTTTCTCTATGAAGTAGTTATTTCTATCTCCCTTGAAACTATCATCCACGATGCCAGTCAGTGAGGTATATCAAAATCACATTCCCTCATTCCACTCTCTTATCTGCTGCATATGAGTCCAACACTCAATGTGTCTTCTAATAAATCAGATAATCAGCTCTTTGCCAATTGTAGTTTGCATACTTTTTACCTACCGCACGTTTCTTTCTCTCTGGCTAAAAACAGTAATATTCCAGATACAGCCTGAACTTCTACATTGTACTTCCTTTCAGTGAGCGATTATTGGGTGTCCAAAGAAATTCAGTGGCAACCCAAAGTGCATATATCTTTACACACACACACACACACACACACACACACACACACACACACACACACACACACACACACACACACACACACATTTATATGCCTTCATACGTGCACATTCATACACACAAAGCTCTTAGGCTTCAGTCAAAGAGGAACGTTCGACATACACTGATGGGCATTACACTGGCAATGTGTTTCACTGTCAGCAGAAACCCAGACCTGTACACACACACATCACCAGTCTCGGCATACACTTACACTTACCTTTACTCCGTGCAAGCCAGGAGCGAGGAGCGAGGAAAATAAAAGAAATCCTTTCTGCACACACACTTCTTCTCCGTGCAGAGCGAGGAAATCAAGGCAGGTTTCTAAATAAAAGAAATCCTTCTCCAGTCTGCATGCAATAAAATAAATCCTTCTCCGTGCAGCCAACAGTGAGGAAATCCAGGCTTCTAAACTTGAAAAATCCTTTCCGCACTCACTTACTTCCGACGAGCCTTCTAAATGAAAACACAGCCTTGCTTTCTGTTCCCGCTCTCGGGAAGCATTTGAACTGTGCAAAGCTTGATTCCGACAGGCTGGTAGCCCTGACGAGCTGACGTCATCACGCACGTGATGATGTCAGCTCACAATGCGCGAAAAATAAAAAAATTTAAAAATAAAGAAAAAAAATCGGAAATGAAGGGGTGCCACTCGTGAATTGTGGCACCCCATTATTTGGACCCCAAAACTTGGTAAAAACCTAGTAATTCGGGACAGTTGGGAGGTCTGCTGATTTGGCATAGTGGTATGTTGCTCTGACTGTAGTGCATAGGGTCCTAGGTTCAAGACTTGCCAGTGACATACATGGTGGTAACACAACATTTTATTCTAGCAACTTTCCAAAATTATACAATCAATGGTTAAAATGTGTCCCTGGCAAGTCCCTAGCCACCACCACTTGTGAGCTTTGTCCAGGCTATTTCTGCTAAGAGGTTGAGAACTATGGT
Source organism: Protopterus annectens (assembly GCF_019279795.1). NCBI lineage: Eukaryota > Metazoa > Chordata > Ceratodontiformes > Protopteridae > Protopterus > Protopterus annectens. The sequence goes on from NC_056738.1 coordinate 211,169,749, forward strand.
GAGAAGTGAGAACTGATAACTGAATTCACTAAAAGATAGCCATTAAGTTTCAGTCTTCTTATTTTTAGGAAACTACTGATTTGGCATAGTGGTATGTTGCTCTGACTGTAGTGCATAGGGTCCTGGGTTCAAGTATTGTCAGTGACATGCATGGTGGTAACAACATTTTATTCTAGCAACTTTCCAAAATTATACAAGCAATGTTTAAAATGTGTCCCTGGTTTTTGACCTTTTGCCCCCCCCCCAAAAAATGAACTAGAAAATAAGTTTGAGAAGCTGTGCAAGATGCCTATGGCTTACACTGCTGTCATTCTATTTATAGTGTGGGTGTGGAAGTATACTTTTATGATGGAAATGTTCTGAATTGGACAGTTTTGTCATTATTGGTTCATGCATTTTGTTTCACTGCCTACAGTACAGCCTACTGGAAAAATGAGTACTTAGCTTTGGTTGAAGACTTCGATTCTGAAACTCGAAAACAAAAATTTCAGGAGTCGGCCGACCGGCACTTGCAAACTGCTTTTGCTTTGGGTACTGCATGGCAAGAAAGACTGATGTAATGGTGTCGGTTGCATGCTTTATACCCCTGACTACCTGATGTCATGGAAGATGAGACAGCAACTGATGCAGAATCCAAGACTTTGATAATCAGGCCGACTGAGAGCTATTGCAAGCAGATAACCCAAATGTGATGACTGCAACAGTGAATACACTCAAACATCTACATTTATAGTTAGTGTACACAACTGTACTTTTCTCATCCAGAAAAAAAGAGGTCACTGTTCCCCTCTACTCATCACTCATTAGACCCATTATAGAATACAGTGCCCCATTTGGTATGTACCTCACAAGACATCTACAACAACTGGAAAGGCCGCAGAAATACCTCACAAAGAGGATTACCAGCCTCAAACAGATGCCCTACGCAGACCGTCTCAAAAAAACTCCAGCTTTACTCCATTGCATATTGCCTACTTAGAGGCGATCTCTGCCTAACATACAAAGCTATGTCAAACCCAGAGCTGTTGGACATGCTTCACTTAAAGAAATCCCAATCCCTCCGAGCTACACGCTCTAGGGACCTAAACCTTGTCACCACAATAAACAGAACATGCTGGAGGGATAGATTCCTGTCCCAAAGACTTCCCATAGTCTAGAACAAACTGCCTATCTATATCAAACAAAGCTCCTCATTAGCACTCTTTAAGAAAAATCTTGATGATTGGATGGGAGATAGGAAATTCACCCCGGGGATCACTTTTGTAGTTCTGCTCGACAGGGGCACAGGAAAATAATTTTCTTGGGAGGCAAAAGCCAGGGTACCTTTTTGACTAGGCTTAGATAGGTCCTAAGGCCAATAGCCTAGTATCTACCTATGAACCTAGGAATAGCATTTAACAGTTGAGAAACTCCAGCAGATTAGTCTTTAGAGCTGGTTGGCACAGTGGTGCAATGATTAGCATTGCAACCTCAGAGCAAGAGGTTCTCTGGTTTAATTCTTGCTTGGGGTATGTTCTGTGTGGAATCTGCATGTCCTCCTTGTGTTCATGTGGGTTTCCTTCCACATTCCCAAGACATGCTGCAGGTAGACCGGACATTCTAAACTGGCCCTGTGTGTGTGTGCCTCCTGAAGAAGGTTGGGTGCTGGGCTGGTAACCTGACACATTAAAACTCTATTGCCATTTTTCTGCAGACTGATGATCCACTGTGGTGACCCCTAATGGTCACAGCCGAAAGGAGAAGAAGACTACTAGTTTTTATAGCTAGAAAGTCAGAAATAATAATTAAACCAAACCATACACAGCCAGCAGCACAAGACCTATAAAAACCTATCACATTTTGCCTATTTTCAACTACTAAAATCAAAACTCCAAAAGAATTTTAAATAAAACATAAAAAAAATTGTCAAGGCAAAAGTTGGTTGATTATAGATTCACCCAACGAGTCCTGTTTGGTGGAGTGGGTTGGGTTGTTGGGTGGTGAGTTCAATTCTGATTGATGGTGGTATGGAGAAACAATGCAGTTTATTATACGGCAAGGTAAGAATATGAGCTCTAACAGGCTAGAATTGTCCCAGTGTTAAGGGGCGTTTTAGTGGTGAGAGTCCCACAGTACCAAGGTGGAACCGGAGTCTGATCGTCATTAACTTTCAACTCCTTGCAGTGCTAAAAAAATGAAGTAAATTTTACTCCAGACTGATTCTAATAATCTGTTATGAATGCTATGTGCTATGAGTTGGGCCAAGATTATGTTGTTATTTTTTATCCAAATTGCCCCTTCAAAGTGTCTATTACCTCCAAACATCTGATTACTATCCATACTATATAGGGTCCCCAGAAGTTTTCCATCACTGTTTAGGAGGTGATACCACTCACGTTGAGAAAGAATAGCTGTGTTATATTTTACCATAACCATAGATGTCCTTCTATTCTATGTTGCAGTATTCTTTACATATGGTTTGTCTTCCACCCTACGACCTGACATCCAGCCAGTATACAAAAGCTTCTAGCCACTTCCAGTACATGGGACGTTGCACATATGATCTAACAATGTCAGCCATAAAAGGAACATACGCACGTAACATCCTCAGAACAAGGAGCCCTCATGAGGAACATTAGAGCTAAGGAAACAACCAAGGAAGGGACAAGATGCAGGGGGAAGGTGGGAGGGACAGAATACTGCAACATAGAAAAGAAGGGCATCTATGGTTATGGCAAGATATAACACAACTATGCTATGTCCTTCTGTTCAATGTTGCAGTATTCTTTACATATAGGAGAGTACCAACACTTAGTAGGAACCTTGGGAGGAGGAAGGAGCAGATGAAAAATGCTTTGAAAAATTTTCCAAAAGGCCATGGAGAATGTCTTGAGGAAACCTTGCCCTAGACCAAGAAATAGTGCCCATAGTAGTGCTTGGTAAAGGTATGCACAGAAGACCAAGTAGCAGCCTCCAAAATAGAGATAGTATCCAGGCCTTTAAAGAAAGCACCCGAAGAAGCAACAGATCTAGTGGTGTGGGCTGTAACAGGAGCAGCCAGAGACTTACCATGAAAGAAATAACAAAACTCAATAGTCATAGAAATCCAAGAGGAAATTGTTTGTTTAGAAATAAGTAAACCCAGAGCACTGGGATGAAAAGACACAAAAAGATGATCAGATTTCCTGATAGCTTTAGTCTTGTCTAAATAAAATCTAAGTTGCCTATGAACATACAAAGAATGTAGAACAACAAACAAATATGATGACCAGGAAGCAAACGCTCCTACCGTAAAAGTAAAACACTAAGCACAAAGTCAAAACGCTGAGGAGCAGAAAAGGACTGTTCAGCTGTATCAGCATAAGATAAAGTACATCAGCATCAGATAAAATGCATGAATAAATGAGTTTCAATAAGGTAGGAAGCCAAAAAACAAGTCCACATAAAGACTAAAATCCAAATGTTTATTGCAGATAGTGGCAAGCGCTTTCACCTATGTGAGTTTCTTCAAGCCAAAAAGCACTCATAAAACAGAGCTAATTTATACACACATTAAGAGTAGCAATGTAGCAGGATATGATGCAATAATTGTTGTGATTAAAGTATCATCACATCTCTGTGTTGAAAAACACAACCTCTTACCTAACATCTATATCAACATGTGCACCATAAAAAAATCATGTTTAAAAAATCTTATTTATAAAACTAGTACTGATAAAACTAATAAGGCAAATAAAAAACTCTACTAAAAATCATTCTCTTCTAACATAATTAGAAAAGCACTTGGCATGTATAATGGACAATCAAAACCTTATTATAAAAAATGTATATATATATAGAAGCATATATAAAATAAGCAATATGTTGATTCAAAAAGTGCAATCCACAAAAAGCATCAGAAAAACATTTAAAACGTTTCTACTAGCTTCCTGCTTTTCAGGGCTGGTTTAACAGAGATTTTGTCATTCAAACCAGGCTCCTGCTCCACCCGTAACCTAATGATCCACTTGGCTTGTATTCTCTTAGTATAATTCCTTGTATCCCCCCCCCCCCCAATACTAGTGGTGTTAACTTGCAGCACTTGGAACTTGAAGGAATGTTGTGAGTCAGTTCCCTCAACATGCTTCGATAGAGCATTCTTAGTAGATTTAATGGATATGATATATATATATATATATATATATATATATATATATGTATATATATATATATATATATATATATATATATATATATATATGTATATATATATATATATATATATATATATATATATATATATATATGTATATATATATATATATATATATATATATATATATATATATAAAATGAAAGCGCTTGACCATTTTTTTATCTTGAGTATTTTTTTACTGTGCCTTTGTGACAACTTGTACAGTGTGTTTCTACACATTAAACATTGGATTCTATACCTTGATCATAGGATTATTGGCTACAAGAGTGGTACATTTTATTTTATGATATAGATGTTCCCTAATCCTGTCTCTGGAGGACTAAGGAGAAGGGAAAAAGGTTGGCATTTGGACAGACTGGTTAAGAGAACTCTCATTTGCCACATTAGGCATAAAGGAAAGGTTGGTGTGCAAATATACTGTGTCCTTGTAAAAAATCAGGAAAGGTGGAGATGCCATCAAAGCCTGAATCTCAGAAACTCTCCTAGCTGAGGTTAAAGTTACCAGAAGCACAGTCTTCCAAGAGCAAAACTTTAGAGAAGCAGAAGGTGCAGGCTTCTCTACGACATAATTAAGATCCCAAGGTGGTGATACTGGTTTCCTGGGAGGCTTAATATGTAGGACACCTTTAAGGAAAAGTTTTACCTCCAATCTGGAAGCCAAAGGATGTGATAATAGCAGACAAGCAGAAAGAGCAGAACAGTGGACTTTCACTGAAGAATATTACAAACCACTGCTAAGTAGTTCACACAAGTAAGAAAGTACTGTAGGGATGTCCACAGAAAGTTGATCTAGACTTCTTGAAAGGCACCAGATAGAAATCCATTTGGAGGTGTAATATTTCCTAGTATTGGGTTTCCTGGCCTCCTGCATGTCCTGTGAGGAAGTGGTGCCTAAAAGGAATCAAATGGTGATCACCCACAGGGTCATTTGTAATGTTGAGAGATGTGGATTAAGCAAGGATCCCTTGTCCTGTGTGAGCAGGTTCAACAGGTGAGGCAACCTGTAGTGATGGCCCCTGGCTAGTTGCAGAAGAAGAGGGAACCAATGCTGTCTTGGCCAAAAGAGAGTCATCAACAAGATTTTTGGTTTGTTCTGCTGAATTTTCAGCAAGACTTTCTGAATGAGAGGGAAGGGGGGTGCATACAGGAACATCCCCTTCCATGACAAGGAAAGGGTGTCCACTTTCCAAGCCAGAGAATGTGGTGCTCTGGCACAAAATAGTGTAAGTTGTCTCTTTGAGGGGAGGTAAAGAGGTCCATTGG